>NC_079136.1:2702607-3011908 GCF_945859705.1 Episyrphus balteatus | reverse complement strand
TAGAGAAAATAGCTACGTACGGAGAAAACAGACCACATAGAATTAACAGACCACCTTAATTTAAGCGGATTTCTGCATATTTTTTTGCTAAGATGACTTTCGCCTTAAATTAAGGTGAGAAGTCACATTAATTTCTTGAATGCGCAAATTAAAAACAAAAAACACTAATGGAAATAAGTATGATAAACTGCAATTAAAGCTAAAGTGTGACTATAATTTTAAAATTTTTATTTTTTGTCGGTATTTTTTAAGATGAACATTCACATTAAGATGAAGTTCACATTAAATTTAACTGACTTTAAGTGGAATCACCTAATTTTAAGCGGATATCACCTTATTTTAAGGTGGTGAAATTTAATGTGCGCATCATCTTATTTTAAGGTGACATTTTTTTCTCCGTGTATTCTATTTGCAAGGAAAAATCTGAGATTTTTACACAAAAATCTCAAAAGCAAATAGAAAACGACATAAAAATAAGATAATTTGTGAAACTATCTCATTTGGGCTCTTATGAAAACAGGCTACATATATGACAAAATGAAGTGTAATTTATTGGTTAAGTATTTTGTATTGCCCTACAGTTTGTATTATTACAGTTTCTTATCCATTTTTCGTTGACATTATGAGTTTCTAAATTGTATCCTGTAAGACTACTTTCGATTTTTCAACCAGGACTGCAAAAGGAACATACAGGTACTCTCTGCATCTACAATAGCTTCAATCCAGACAAATTCTAAATTTATCTGTGAACATAAGACATATTTCTGCTCCATTCCAATGATTACAAAATAAAACGATCTGGATCAATATGGATGCAGATTTGTATATTCATCTCTTTTTCGCTCGTATTTGTTTACTATCCAATTCATAATCCATCTCTTATTTTTCTAGCTATCTAATGTTAACAGCGAAAGAACAATTTTTACCAACCACAAAATTGGTTGTATGGAAAAAAAAAAAGTTACACATACACCACAGTGACCGCATTGACAATTTTAATGTGTAGAAAATATATAGTTAAATTTCATATTTCTGATCAAATAATAAAATTTATTATTGTTTGTTTTTTATTTTTCCTTTTAAATTAAAAGAAGTACCTAATCAAGCTTTGATAGTGACAATTTGATCACCCATCATAGTAAAATCAAAAAGTAAAACATTTCTACTTCTTGTACCTAATCCAAAAACAAAATAAAAACTTTTTAAGTGTGGAAAATATTGTTTGATGTTCATTCAATAATTACCATAAATTGTTTTGAGTGAGATATGACATATGACTCAGTGTATAAACTTGTTAGATTTATTTTTGCAACCGAAAGTTTTCAAAAGTAGGAATACCGAATACATAAAAATAGATTTGATAAAAGAAACAAAAACTAAAGCTTATGAAACACGAACGAACACGAATAAAAGCTTTTTCAACTTATTTAAATACTGTCACTATTCTATTATTTATGTAGGTACATATATATACTTCTACATAGAATAATAGAAAACTATCTTTGTCACATTAATGTCAATCATGCCGAAAATATCATAAAAGTTTATACATATGTAGGTATTTAATATTGATATTATATTATTACCTTTGTTAGTATACAAAAAAAATAAAAATAATAATTAAATAATTAATACAAATTAGGTAATGATGAATGTCATTCTTGAGAATGCATAGTATATTTTGATGAAATTTAGTTACTAATAAGTTAATTAATGAAGATTTTTTTTACTAAATTAGTATAACTTTAAGAACCCTGGAATTTTTTTTTTTTTTGAAGACAAAGAATTGAACTGTTTAATTATTTGTAAGTTGAAATACTATTGTCAGTGGACGGATTTTCTTCAAATTTGGTACAGATGATTTTTACGGAATTCTGAAATTTGTTATTTTTTTTTTAATCTCGCTTAGAAAGTGTACCTCCCACACAAATTTTTAAAGTTATAGCAATTAACTCGAAAACGGCTAACAATTTTGGTTTAGGTAGCTTTGCAAACGTTATATTCAAAGCGATTTCAATAAAACTGCATATTTGTTTTTTTTTTTTTTTTCAAAAAAAGTCAAATAACTTTGAACTGCAAGAGCAAGTACGTGCGACACAGTCGTGCATTTTTTTTAGCGCGATTGCGTGACACCCTTGGAAAAACAAATTGAACGTCATTTTTATGTATAGTATACATTGTATACCTACGCTTTTATTAGCTTCGCTTGTAACTAACTAATTAACGATGTAATAAAATCTTGGAACTAAATTTTGACCCACTTCCACTTCTTCTTCTTCTTCCTTTTTCTCGGCGCTGTTATGATCTCGATGTCGAGGGGATCATAACCTTCCCACGTTACTGCTTCACACTAGTGATCCGCCTGTGGGGTTCGCCGGGTTGACCTCAGAAATCGGCGGCAAGCCTCCCGGTTTTGTATTGTTCCGTTTCTGAGGCCAACTGAATGCTGGTGTTTTTGCATTTGCTTGTACCAGGAGTTTTTAGGCCTACCTTTCTTTTTATTTCGTGTTGGAACGTTGACCCACTTCCACTTATCGTATCAAACTGAATTCAATTTTTCAATTTTGGTTTATTGAACTTGCTATTTAAAATTGACTTAAAATAACTTATTTGATACATTGATAGATACAAAATTTTGTTGGCACAAAGGGGCCTAACGTTAAATAATGACAAAGTTATAAAATATAAACAAATATAATACATGGATAAACTTAATTTAAAAAATTTGCTGACTAGGTTGTCCTCTACTAAATATATCTAGTTGGGATAACAACACAATATTTTGGCAGTCCGGTCAATGAGGAGGGGCATTGGGGGGTCGAAACACCCCAAATCAATTTTTGCCTACTTCCAATTATCGTATATCGAAATGAAACACATAGGTATGTAGTTGAGATGACTACAAAATATTTTAGTTGTCCGGACCCTGGGAAGGGGCTTTGGGGGCTAATACAACTCAAGTCAAAATGACCCCACTTTCAATAATGATAAGACTAAAAAGAAGACAATTTAAAAAAAAAACAAAAAATATGCTTTTATCACGCATTAAAAACTATAAAATAATTTAATTGACTTTTTGGAAATGGTTAGATCAAAAAGCGTAGTGCGCATTTTTGTTGCATATACTTTTATAAAGATTGGACAAAGGGCTCTACGCTTTTTAATCTAACCATTTCCAACAAGTCAAGTAAATTATTTTAAAGTTTCCTGCTCAAGGAGTGTTACGACTCTTCCGACATGTTTTTCTTCACCCAGATATCCCACTGTGAAAAGTCTATTGATCCTTTCACTTTCTTGACTACTAAAGCTAAAGCTATTGATGTATGAAGGTTATTGAATCGTTCGCAAAAAATAACAGGAGACATCAGGAGGAATATCCAGAACTTCGATTCTTGAATGATTCCGACTTTGATGGATCTGCTATTTCTATAAATAAAAAAGATATGGGGAGATGGAAACTGATTCACATACATGATCCGCCTGTGTGACAAGTCTTTTGCTAAAAAAAATCTCCAAAGTTAAAAAAAAAACTCAAATCAATTAATTCCTTCAATTCCTTCATTTACAAGCAAAATTACTTTAATGAATTGTTCTTGAAAGAAAACTATTTTTTCGAGTAATTTTTTTTAACTTTTACTTTTTTTTAACTTTAAAGGTACCATGCTTTTGATGTAAAATAGCACAGAACTTAACGATATTTTGATTTCTATTTTCTGTTTTATGTACTTACTTATTTCTTGTAGCAGAGCTCTAATCCGTTTCCCGTTTTTCACTATCCGGTTCCGTTTTTGAAATATTTTCATTGAAACATTTTTAAAAAACGCTAATTACCATGCTTGTCTATGCTATAAATACAAACCTTATATCTAGAAATGGTGATCTTTAAAAGACGATTGAAGGCTGTTTTATAAAATTGAAAATTTATAATTAAAAATAGAAAACAAAGCTCAGCAAACACTTGAAAACTCTTACAACTTATCCATTTGTTTTGTTTTGGTTAGGGGAATACAAATCATTCGCGTACCTACAACCTTATCAATGACATCATATTTATATTTTACACAAAATTTACTACTACTTAACTTCCTAACCCTCATATAAATATTCTCAATAAGCTTTTATCCACCAACACCTCTCTTCATTGACCACATTTGCCCACCAAAAATCCAAACAAACTTAAAATATTTCTCGTATCCCATAGATGCATAATGAAAAAGCTTTTGCGAAGAGGTATTTTCACATGAAACTTAAATAAATTCAAATGTTAGATATTTTTTTCGAATCGAAGACTTTAGTTGTTGTCGGTTTGTCTGCCGAAATTTTATAGTTTCAGTTTCATCTCAGAAGTAGGTCAGATTAGATCGAATCAAGTCGAACAAGTTTAGCTCTTCTAATAGCTCTTCAATATATAATAAAAACATAATAATATGTCGGAATCAAATGGTGAATCAAAATTTGGCTTCAAGGACAAGGAGAAGGCAGAGGAGACTCTCAAGCTGCTCGAGGAGCATGAAATGCAATACAGAAAGTTGACAGTGCGTGGACTTCTTGGTAGAGCCAAAAGAGTCCTTTCAAGTATGTTTGGTCAATATTTTTATATCTCTTGGATATTATTTTATTTTTTGTTCTAATGAGAACCATATTGTGTATGGGAATGATGACACTATATAATTTTATTTTGTTCCGCCAGTGACAAAAGCTGAGGAAAAAGTTAAAAATATAAATGAAGCCATCGCAGTATTTGACAAATGGCTGGAGGAGAATGGTGGAGGCGCGGCAAATAAGAATGCCAAGACTGATAACTCCGATAAGGTGGAAACAGTTCCTGGTTTAGGATTTAAAGACAAGGAAGCTGCTGAAAAGACTTTGAAGTAAGTATTTTCAAACTAATATTTGGCAAACTATCAATTATAAAATATCAATTCAAACGATACTAATTAACTTAATGCATCTACTATCTGGAAAGCATTTATATAAAAATAAATTAATTTGCTTTTATTCTATTTGATTATTGTGCGATATTGCTATTCTATCTACCCACTTGTATCTTTATTCAAAATTATTTTGTTTGCGTGTTTGTGGGGGGAAAGCTTGGTAATGGTGGAGGTAGCGGCGGTAATGATTAAGTCATTCCCCGGTCAATCGTTATTTTGAAACCAAACAACAACGCGAGAAGAATTTTGTTTTGGTATGACGTAGTCAATGAATAGTTTTTTTTTTTGGTATACATACATTGTTTTGACTGTCGCCAAGGCCGTAGCTAGAATAAGTTTTAATAAGAGAGAGATGTGATAATTAGAGATTTAAATGTTATTCAAAGTGAAGTCGTTAATGAAGTTAGTGATGATTTAAAGATTTGTCAGCATGTAAATATTTATAGTATGTGTACTCGGAATGTGAAGAATTAATTAGAGTTAATTAATAAGTCGGTATAACGAAGCTTTGTAAATTTTATAAAATCGTCGCTTACTTTAACTTAGGGTCAAAATCATGGAGCTGGGAAATTATTAATTTTTTGTGGAAAGTGTACAAAGACAAAGTTTATAATTGGTTTTTAAGAAAATAAATACAAAATGTGCTTTTAACTCATTTGAGTTATGGACAAGTTCCGGGAATGCTTTTTTTTTTTGAATATAAGGAATGAAATGGAACTGAAAACTTTTTTTTACCAAAATATATATATTTCTAGATGTTTTCTTCTATTTAAATCAGTTTATGAGAAAACAACTTATTTAATGATGTTTTGATCTTAAAAAAATTCCTGGAACTCAAATATTTAACCTCCATGATTTTGACCCATACTTTGTTTATTTGTAAGAGCTTTAAAAACATACAGAATTTACATGGATGCAGAAATTTTTTTTAATTTTTGATTTCAGTTTGAAAGGATTTCCTATTTTTGTTTGTTTATTAACACTGAGGAAAAAGAAGATGAAGATTTGTTTAATAAAATTATTGAATTGAATTTTATTTATTTTATTCAAATTTGGGTGTATTGACACGTATGCCAAAGTTGTAATTTACTTTACATTTTTATACTTTGAACGTTGTCCACGTACACTAGGGCGTATACTTGTTTTTTTTTTTATTTAACCGCATATATGCAAAAGTAGAGGCGGAAAAGCCGGTTCATCAAGTAAGAAAATTGATGCCATATGGCCAAATTAATTTAAAGTATTTTATAATGGTTAGACCGAAACGAACACTCTAAAAAAGTTTATAACCCATTTTATGAAAAGGTTATGAGTATTTTTTGAGTAGGGTTGAACAAGATTAGAAATAACAAGGGCAAGAAGTAACATCTAAAAAACTGTTCCTCTTAGAATTAGGAAATTCCAAATCATATATTATAATATTAAGTTCTTCGAATGGTAATAAAAAAAAAAACTTTTGCAAATGTTTGTTTTTTTTTTTTTCTTTAATTTATTTTAAGTATTGTGTAAGATTTCATGCCGGGGTAAATTGTAACATTTTTTCGGATAAGTTGATATAACTTAAAGCTATTTTATTTATCTATTTGTCCATTGAACAAATTCACTTATGTTTTTGGTAAAACTTTAAATGTTTGGTGCCAATGAATGTTTCTTCTCAACGAATTATTGTTTTTTGTTTTTTTTTTGTGCAGATCGTTTTTCTTTTATGTCTTGTTTTTGGGACTTTGGGCAAATAACTTTTATTTTAGGTTTAGACAAGCTTTTGTATTTTTTTTTGTGATACAAAAAAGCAATGTCATAATCTGAATTTTGTCAGAAATGAAATAAGACGATGATAAACAAATCGCTCCAATTTCGCTATTTCTTCTTCTTTCCTTATTGTCAACTTTTTTCTTCTATAAAAATAAATAACATTATGTCGTGGTTTCATTTCCAATTCCACTTCTCAGTTGCTTTCAAGATAAAATGTTGAAAATTAAAAAAAACTTTTCAGTTTTGACTCCATTTGCTAAAATTAATGTCGTTTTCCTTCAATCCACTGAGAGTACCCTTTTAGTGGTTATTTTTGTATTTTTTGGCACGACAGAAAGGGGTAAATTCCCGTTTTTACTCAAGATTTTTAATCATATCTACACATATTTGCACATTTTCGTTCAAATATATCAGAAAAACGGGTAAATCATGGTGTATTTAGGCTACATAAATTTATATTTTTTTTTATATTTTTAAATTTAAATTTAAAAAAAGAATTGCAAGATATCTAATTGCATTAGCAAAATTTTAAAAATCATAAAACTCTTGACTAACATTTCTCATACATATACATATTTTGATTTCTCGGAAACGACTCTAAAGAGTTGTTAATATGGAAGACGTCTACATCAAATGGGATAACATTTTAAGACTAGTTTCTGGGACAAAAATTTCGAAAATGTTTCCAGAAAAAAATATTTTCTCGTTGCGTCATTCTAAGTAACTATTATATGTACACTTTGCAACCATAATTCATGTTCGACAAAAACTAAGAAAACAATTAAACTCCTTAATAATTTTTTTAAGAAACAAATATAGATATTTATTATTGGTTATACGATAAAAAGTCTATTTTTCCGTGGAATACACCAGCAAGATTTTAAATAATATTACATCTCGATATAGGATGTTTAAATAGGTACGGTACATATATGAACATTAACCGTATAAATAAACAAATTACATTTTATACATATTTTTAGCAGTTTTGTTCTAATTCGAATCTTCTTCTTCCTTTTTTCTCGGCGCTGTTATGATCTCGATGTCGAGGGGATCATAACCTTCCCACGTTACTGCTTCACACTAGTGATCCGCCTGTGGGGTTCGCCGGGTTGACCTCAGAAATCGGCGGCAAGCCTCCCGGTTTTGTATTGTTCCGTTTCTGAGGCCAACTGAATGCTGGTGTTTTTGCATTTGCTTGTACCAGGAGTTTTTAGGCCTACCTTTCTTTTTATTTCGTGTTGGAACGTTATATGATATTGCTTTTTTGACGGGGTTCTCAGGATCTCTCCTTTGAACATGGCAATACCAACTGAGTCGGTCGTGTTCAATTTTTTGGGAGATGGTATTTTTAACATGAAGGCTTCCTCGGATCTTTGTACTTCTAATTTTGTTCTAATTCGAATAAGTTTCTAAAATAAATTAAGTTGTTTAAAACACCAAAATTGGTCAGCGGGTTATTCAAATTAGTATTCCCTCCCCTTTGCTACGGCTTTGATGTGACCTTACGCTTACCGAAAATAGAATGGGAAGATTCATGTTTTGTGGTGTGGCTCACGCATATTTAATTTGGGCCCCAAATTTAATTATATTCTGATGGGGACACCGTTTTGAATTAATTGTAAGATTTATATTAAGTATCTTGTAGACAAAAATAAGATTAGGTCATAGGTGTATGAACATAATCTGTATCTTATTCAAACCAGGTTTAGATTAAATGGGTAATAGTTATAAATAAATGGGTATATTAATAGACTTTCAAATATGGGGTTTGTCATTTTTGTTTTCTTTTGTGTGTATGACTTGATTTCAATGAATGTTTTTTTTTACTTTTTTAACTGATGAATTAGTACCATTATTTATCCAATCAATATAATACATTCTTTTTTCTTGTTTACAGAATTCTAGAAGGCCGTGATCCAGATTATCAAAAATTGGCCATCAAAGGATTAATTGGTAGTTCAAAACGTGTACTTTCCGGTACTAAAAATGAAGAAAAAGTCAAATGCATTCAAGAAGGCGTACAAGTACTTGAAGATTTTCTTGAAAAATTCGACAAAGAAAATATGATGCGTGAAAACAAAGCCTACCTGGCCTATTCAGTGATTGAAAACCTACCAGGTCCCGAGGATAACCTTGTCACAGAATTCCTTTGCGCATATGGTGGATCAAAAGCTAAGGGAAATTACAAGCATTTACGAACAATGTACCCAAAAGATGATGATTCCACATCATGGGATATTATCAGAAATAATAACCTGAAGACATTGAGTGCAAAGTTAAAGGAAGAAGATGCAAAGCTTTTTAATGAATCTGGAGAACCAACAGAGATTCATATGGAAATGATTCACTGGGCCTACAGTCCACAACCAGACAAAGTTAAGAGTTATGTTGAAAAGTTGAAAAAATCCAAAGCTTTGAAACGGAAGTCAGCAGCATCTTCGAGCAGTGGGAGTGATTCTGGATCGGATAGTGACGAAGAGGTCGCCAAGAAGAAGAGAAGGGATTCTTAAAAAAATACACAATGAGATTATAAGATACTAACATTATAAGAAAAAAAATTGTAAAAATCGTGCATTTTCAGAAAAAGTAAAGTAAGCATTGTTAATAGCGCCCATCAGAAAAAATAAAATTCCTTGAAAAGTTCTTACAAGTTAAAATTTTAGAAGTGCATAGAAATTTTATGTTTTCCCTTAGTTATTTACAGATTTTACATATAAAAAATAATAATAAATAAAAATAAAAATGTAATTATAAATAAAAATTGTGTTAATACGCCACGTTTTTAAAACAATCTATTTAATACCCAAAGAGAGTTCAAAGAGACTATCACCCGTATTCTGCTATTCGATTCACGTGAATCGAAAGATTTCCTTCCTGTACCACGTCAACATGGCTTTGAAAAAACGCTAAATTTCGAAATCAAAACGTTGTTTCCGTCTGTTTTAGAAATTTTAAAGAAAAAAAATTGTTTAAGTTTAATTTTAACCCCAATTTAAACGCTTCTTATTTTAGACTTTTACGTGAATCGAATAGCAGAATACGGCCGTTATTGAGTGTAGAAGAAATCACGTACTCCGTCCACGTTTTTTTGTCTATTTAATTTACTACAAGAGAATATGAAATTGAATGCAATGCCCATATACTCGGGCGAAAAAGCATTAGTAGTTGTATTATTATATGTAGCTTCAAAGGAACGAAAGTGATATCCCTTCGTTGAATGGGATATTCTGGAATCGATGATCGCTCTCGGTCGTAACGCTCTAACCAGCCAAGGAGGTAAGAATTTCCTCCTGTAATAGATGTTGCACTACTCGATTTGTAATCCAGGTTCCTCAAAATTCAGCTGGAAATTTCTATTTTGTCATCGGCAGAAAGCCAAAACCGCGAATCTGTATTTTGGGAAACTTTCACTTTAATGCGTCATTTAACTTGTTATCGGTTGAATAGAGAATTCATTGTATCGACCCCAATCCTCTATCTGTTATTGCGCTTTGTCAAAGTGAAATAACGCCAAGTCCCAAGTGAGAAATAAGGCCGAATGCTAGAAAAGTGAGCATAGAAGTGGACCTTAGTTAACCCGTATATTAAAATGCTAACATTTTTTATTTTCAAAGGCATATAAGGCCCTAATTTATTAAGGCAGAATGGCCCTAATACCAATTTGGGACTTATGTCCATCCAATCGATGTATAGGTTCCAAAAAAGTTTTTTGTCTTATGTGCCTCTTATTTATTCATTAACAGATTAGTCTCAAGAAGGTACAAAAACATGTCGCAGGGACAAAGGCCCAGGGATATACCCACTTTTTATTTATTGGAGTTATGTTCCACTTCAGTGGGTTGACATTTAATTTAAGAATTATATCCCACTTGAGTGGGACATAAGCTCCATATATTTTTCATTTAAGTGGGACATAAGCCCCACACTTTTCGAAATATAAAACAATAATGAACAATTATAACTTTTGTTATATTTATAAATGCAAAAGAAACTTTGAATAAGATAATGATAAGAAACAAATAGATCCCACCTGTTTTAATTGGTGGAAAGCAAAGCGAAAAATAAATTCTTACATAAGAATCTATTTAATTTTTGGAACCCAAACGCGAAGCGGAAAAAAATTTTGCCCACGGGAGAATCAATTTTGAGATGTGAAAATAAAAATTCGCGCCAAGTTATAACACAAACATATCTTTGTTGTTTGGTATAATAAAACCCAGGACTTAGGTTTATAAACAGTGAAATATGTTTGGAGGCTGGGAGCATGCTGCTCTGCTGCAATCCCCTTGATTGGATACACTATTGAATCGGCTTATTTGCCAATAAGGTGGGACATAAGTGCAAAATCGAATTATGTAACTATCCCAAATACAGTTATCCAGTTGGGAGATAATTTTATAATTTGTAAATTCTTTGTTAGTGAGACATAACGACCATCCTTTATTTGTGTATCTTTTGTCCAACCTGAGTTTGACATAAGCCTCACATTTAATTTGGAACTTATGTCTCACTCAAGCGGGACGTAAGCCCCACAAATAAATAGTGGCTGTTATTCCATGGGCCTTATGTCCCTGTGCCACAAATATGACTGCAAGTGGTTACATAGAAATTTTTCCTAAGCTCCACTTAGCAGGATTTGCCTCACTGAAAAAGTGAAATAATTATTCCACGGTTTGTCTGTCCGCCTTCTTAGGCACTGGAACAATCCTAGCTGGTTTTTTCGTTGGCAGAAAAATCGCTGTTGTTGAAGATGACTGTCAATAGGAAGATGGCGATGTTCGGCAGCTTTTTCAAAATAAAGTTGGAGACTCTCCCCGGTCCATTTGACTATTTTGAGCTTCTTGGATGGACTAACTTATTTCCTCTTTATATTGGAGACACGTCCTTTTGCCTCGGAAACTCCGGATTAGGTCTACAGAAAGATGGTCTGAATCTGATGGATGAGCCACACAGCTAAAATTCTCAAACTTTGTATGTTGACTATGCTATGCTGGAAGATGATAAGAAAAAGGTTAGCGTTGATGATGTACGCGGAGAGGTAGGTGTTGGCTATAAAACAATCAACAGTCATTGTTGACGTGGATTGCTGTCTATACAGTCCACAATGGCTTCTCTTTTCGATGATCTTTTGTCCAACCGGCAACCATTTTGGGTGCCTGACATTAAAATCTATGAAAACTTCAAGTCTTCTAGGAAATTTTTGGAAGAAAACTAAAAACGAATGCAATCTTTACTACATAACCAAAATTAATTAAAATTAACACTAACATTTATTTCCAACTGCGTCCTTTCTTCTTTTATAAAACTTATCATTTTCACAAAATCTATTACATTTCATTACAAATCTAGTACTTATTTTGCAAAGTCTCTCCATAATAAAGAGACTCCACTGACTTAACATCCGAATGTTCGAGCTCCCTGCCCAAATGCATGTGATCCAGAGAATTGGCTGATGACTTCACACCAGCGGCAGTCATAAAATGACTCTCGCACTGTCCCTTCGCATTAAGATGCCCGTAAGCCATGTTAAACAATGCCTCAGGATCACAGACAAATCTATAAACATATCGTTCTCCGTTGACTTTTTGCATTATTCCCTTCTCGTAGTAATATCGTAGACTGCGGGACAACTTGTCATAATTCATGGCTGGTCGATTCTTTTGTATTCCCCATCGACGGGCAACCTCTTCCGGTTCAATTAGCTTAAACTCCATTCCTCGTCCAGTCCATGCAATGCAACTAGAACTTTGTGAATATAAAAAAAAAGAAGCAAAACATTTTTAATATTCGAAAAAGAAATTCTCCCCCTTCCTTATTTACCTGGTTGAAGGTTCATCCAATAATGCAACTAGGAACTGCCACAATTGCAGGGAACCACGTCGTTGGTTGATTGTATTACCCGATATTGGATTACAGCTTGTATATAGATTTTCGAATTTTATCTCGGACTCTGTGGAGCTGACGAGGGAAGACTCGACTGGACGCAATGTATACGCAGAAGGGTTGTAGGCGTTTTCATATTTAATTTCATTTTCAGACGAACTCACAGTCGAGGATTCGCCAACTCGTTGAATATTATATCCGCTATTGTAGGACGGGTAACTATTTTCAGACGATTTGGCGGCGGCGGCATTCGCGGTTGTCAGATGGGCAGAAGGATGTAAGGAGTTCAAATTGTTGTTAACTGACGTCGCTACAGTTGTCGTCGCTGTAGTTGAATCAGGATGTTCAATTTTTGTATGATGATGGAAATGGTGGGACATTGACAGTGATGTGGGGGAGTTGCTTCCGAAGGACACATCCAAATTGGTACCTTGAAAGAAATGATTGAAAACGTTTATGTATTCTGATGGATCCTTAAAGGCTTTGTTTTTAAAGAAAAGTCACTGAAAAATTCTTAAGATTCCAAAAAAAAATCATCGAAAACGACTTAAATATCTAAAAAACAATACAATACCAAATCTTTATCAGCCCCATGATTTATTTAATTTCATTTCAGAAAAGTATCATCATCTCCCAAAAAAGAAGAGATATTGTCTCTGGAGAATGATAGCTTAGGGGATTCAGATTCGGTTCATGACCCACGTCAATTAGCCTTCTCATTACAACTGAATGAATTCACAACAACACTTTTATGAGAATGAATTTATATTGCTTTGATTTAATCTTCAGAGTAGTCAATGAAACATGACGAACTAATGCCCAAGGACTTGTTTTGTTTAATAGGTCGAGGTATTTAGCAGTGTTGCATTATTAAATGATCACTGACAACCAACCCCCTTACTCATATAAAACAACAAAACATACAACAATCCATCATCATAACAAGACGTTAATAATTCAAAAAGGATTGTTGCTTGCATAATCTAATAGCTGCTCTCTAGCTTATGGTATAGCAATAAGGGAATGTCTGCTTGCTTTCAAATACCTGTTTGTTTTTTGTTGGCTGGGTAAGTATTCATCATACCTATGAGGATGATGATGTTCTTTTTTACTTCCCCCAAAACTTTATACACACAGATATGCTGTTGAAAATACCACCCTTGCTGAGAGTTTTTGATACTTTTAAGAATGGTTAAATGTTATCCTTGTTTTCGAAAAATCAATGTCATTAGATTGAGTTCTAATTTTTCTTGTAAATGGTTAATTTTTTAAGTCGTTTTTATCTGATTTATGTCTTCTTTTTTTCATTACTCAAAATGGCTAAAAACATATTTAAATCTTTAACCATGAAATAACTCAAAATGTTCTATTTCCTATTTCAGTATTGGCCCATAGTAATAGACCCGAATTTAGCGAAAGCTCGATTTAAAACAAAAATAAAACATAATGTACTGTTAGTACATCTCCTTTCTTCAAAATTAAAAAAAAGTGCTATGATTTTAAAATCGACTTAATTTAAGGTGAAGCCAATAGATATACAGGGTGTCCCAAAAGCCAACGTCGAAACGAAAACAGTAGATAGGGTAGGTGGTGACAGTTGTTATCAGAAAAATAATTTAAAACAATTGTAGCAATATACTTTGTGAGTTATGGGCATTCGAAAAAAAATCGAAAAAAATGGTCACCCTGTGACGGTTTTTAATATGCTGTGACTACAAATTTTAGGTTTTCTCAATTTTCCTACGGAACCTTGAATAAACCTGCTCAAAAACGCATTCAAAAATTTTCACTCAGACTCATCAGTTTTAAAGCAAATATCACTTTTTTGCCCAACTAAGTAGGTACTCAAAAATTGTACATGACCCGAATTCAATGAACCGTAGTGTAAAAAAAATGCACTATGTCATTGCGGCAATTTTCTTTTCAAAATTGTATAACATTGTTGACAATATTCTAAAAATAACGAAAATAAAAATGTTTTTCCTAAAAGATCCGAATATTTTTATTAGGTATTTTTTCTATATTATTTAATTTTTGTGCCTTTTCAGAACTCAATTTGTATTTTTTAAAGCAGTAAAGTGATGATTTTTTAAAAGATAAGAGATGTTTAATTAATACTCTTAAATTAATAGTTAGTAGACTACGTTTTAGCATAGTCCAAAAACCTATCCTTTCAGTGCTTTGACCGAAAATAACGACTGTAAAACACTGCGTGTCCAAAACAGGTTACGAAATTACTCAATTTTACATTATATTTCATAAACCATGTTTTAAAAACCTTTCTCTGTAGTAAAAATCAATTTCTTTTCAACTACATAAATGTAATTAAAACAACAAATATTGAAGCACCTAATGGCACATTTTTAGAGCCCCCTTTATACGAAAAATTTAAATTTAAGCTCATCATTATTATTATTATCTCAAAATCACTATGTAGAAATTTTCAGTGTCATTAGAATCCAATTTTTTTTTACAATAGGTATTTACATTTATTAACAATAGAAACATCGAATCAAGAGTCAAATAAATTTGGGTTGTTGACGTTTTCCCCAAGACATAATCCCCAAACTAAAATCCGTAAACCCAAAATCTCCAGCGGCGAAATCTCCAAAGGGGATTCTCCCCATAGCAAAAATCTCCAAGTCAAAATCTCCAAAAAAATATGTTTAATTAGTAATCATGCCATTTAATCGCATATTTGAACATATTTGTTTTGGACATAATAATTTGTTTTTTTTTTTTTTTTTAATGAAAATGATTGGCTGGTCCATTTATAAATTAGGTTTTTATTTGATCTTATGAAACACAACAGACACTTCCGTTTATGAATACTTTTGACAATTTTCAAGAGGATTCATAATTTTTTCTTCAGAAACACAATCGTTATCATGTAATAACGGTAAAAGAATGTTATGTCTCTGCCACAAGAGCAGCGGTGTAAGTAGACGAAACTGGGCATTGGAGATTTGGAGATTTCTTGGAGATTTTGGCAAATAAAATTGTTTCTTTGGAGATTTTATCCAATTTGGAGATTTAGTCTCATGGTGATATTTTTTTTTTTTATGAATTTCGTATGACTCCCAACAGATTTCCTTGCGAGTTCTGCAGCTGCGCAATCTGCCCGACTGAGCAGTGAGCAGCTATATTGGAGTGGAAGAGCAGAGTGATTGAAAGCAGTTTTCGCAATAGCTGGTTTCCACAGATTTTCAAAAAAAAATTTCCAGAAACTCTTCATTTTTGATATCATTATCTATACTAGACTGATTCAAAAAAAATTTTTTTTTTTGTTCAAAGCATTGTTGAAAATATTGTTGGAAATGACGAAAAAATATACTGTAAAAGTTTCAGCCCTTAATGTTAACATTTAGTACCGCCGCATCGCAAATTTCTATTTCCCATACGATTTGTATGGGAAAGATTGTGTATTTGTGTTTAGAATTTTTTATCTTTCTAATGGTTCATCAAAAAGGATAGATTTAATCATTTTCTTGTATAAAATTGAATGCTCTACAAAATTGCATTTATAAAATTTAAAAAAAAACAGACGCGAAAAATTGATTAAAATAATTTTTAGTTGAAAAAATGAATAATTCGAATTTATTGAAGAAATATAATATGATAGTATTAGGGGTTTGAGAGTTATATAAAAGGATATTTGAAACCAAAACACAACATAGAATACAAATATTTGAAAATTTTGCCAAATTTTTTGAAAAACCTAATAATTTCGTCAAAAAATCGGAAAAAAATGAGAAAAAACTACTTTTTATATTTTAAAGTTGAATAACTTCGAAACGCGGGGGTAAATCAAAAAAATTAATAAGAGCTTTTTTGTAGAGCGGACAATTTCATAAAAGAAAATAATTTTGTCAAGCCTTTTGGATGAACCATTAAAAAGATAAAAAATTATAAACACAAATACACAATCTTTCCCATACAAATCGTATGGGAAATAGAAATTTGCGATGCGGCGGTACTAAATGTTAACATTAAGGGCTGAAACTTTTACAGTATTTTTTTTCGTCATTTCCAACAATATTTTCAACAATGCTTTGAAAAAAAAAAAAAAAATTTTTTGAATCAGTCTAATCTAGACCGTTTTGTTTCGAGTCAACAAAGGCTTTAATTTTTCGTTCAATGTATCGAGTTGCAAATGTATTTATTTATTGTCAAATTTAATCGAGTGACTCGGAGTGTACCTGATAGATACACTGCGCTTCACTTGAATAGAAACAACAATTTTTCTCTAGAAAAAAGCGATTGGAGCTTTGGTGAGGTAACTTAGTAGATTTTTGGTTTTGCATTTTCAAAGAGGAACTTTTAACAAACAATGTTGTAAAAACAAAAAACCCAAAACAGAAACCGTATGGCTACTAGTTGCGTTTTTTCGCATAACTTCACAAAAAACAGTGTTTTTTTTTAATGAAAAATCATGGACAACACTAATTTAGTAAAGCAATATTAAAATTTGACATTGTTTGCACATTATAACCAATTATGGGCTACGAGCTACCATTAGGCACCCCAGAAAATGCATAAATAGAAGCTAACATTGGAAATGCACTTGCACTATGCAAAATCGCGAAAGATATTGGAAAATTTGCCAAATTTGGATGAGAATATTTTTAACATATCGTAAACTAGTGATTGAATAAAAATAAATTGCACGACTGGGGTCGCACGTACTTGCTCTTATGGTAAAAGTTACTCTAATGTTAAAGTTTTTCATTGAACGAAATAAGGGAAAATTTAAAATTTGATATTTTCACGGAATTTCGTTAGTGGTACAAAAAAAAATAAAATCCGTTTTTATAAATAATTAAATACCGTTTTAAATGATCTTTTACAAAAAACAAAGTATGCCATTTTATTTCTAGTATAAAAAGGAATTTTTAGAAAAAAATTTTCGAAAATCGTTAGAGCCGTTTTTTAAAAAAATAATTTTTTATATATAAAAATTTTCTAGCATTTTTCAAAAAAAAAATTGATATGCAATTTTGAATAAATAATTAATTTACACATAAAAACAAAATTTCAAATTTTTTCACCAACTCGTTTCCAAAAAATTGATTTTTCAAAAAAAAATTTTGAAATATTTTTTAAAAATCCAAAAATGTGTTTTTTGAAAAATTTTAATTTTTTTAAAATAATGATTGTTTAAACGTTTCTGTATTAAAAATTTGGTCGAAATCTGTTTTGTCGTTTATGAGAAATTCATAAATCAAAAAAACCGTTCTATGGCAGGTACCGTTAATAACGGTACAAAAAATATTTTTTTTATTGTCAAAGGAGGCTCTTATCTGTAACAGTAAGCAGAAAAATTTTACTCAAAATCGTTAGAGCCGTTTTTGAAATAAATCAACTTTTCTGTTTCCGTTGTATGACAGGTACCGTTAGTTTTGGTCCTAAAAAAAAAACTTCAATTTCTCCTCTAGGGAATCACTCAAAACTGTTAACTACCGAGTTTGAAGAAAATCGCTTCAGTAGCTTAGGCTGTAGCTCGAGGTTCTTACAGACAGACAGACAGACAGACAGACAGACAGACAGACAGAATTGCCGGACCCACTTTTTTGGCATTCTCCATCATTGTAATGTCATGTAAAATTGTTATCTCGAGTTCGAATTTTTTTACGAATCCTAAACTTGCCCTATAGTACCTATATCGCAAGTAAAAATAAGACAGGCGAGACCCAAATCAAGAGCAGAGAAAAAATAATTTTAAAACTAGCTGCAATTTCCTTCACTTTGCCGCTAAAATCGGTCAAAAACGTGGTGTTAGTGCGATGATAATGTGTTGGTTTGTTCCATCATGGAAGTTATAAAAGGTGCACAACATTAAAAAAGCCTCAAAATGCAAAATAACAACATTTTAAGTTCTACTAAGATTACAAAAAAGTTAACTATTTTATAGTTGCATTCGAACTGAAAAGAAGTGAGGTAAAGAGTGGTTTTTCAAAGGAAAACATACCAACTCAGATGGACCTCTTTAATATTAGTCGTATTTTATTGGGTTATGAAAGAATAACTTTTATCGCATAGCCACCAAAGGGCACTAAAATGTGTTATAGTAATACGCTTTTCTTTATGATGTGCAATAGCAAAATTGAAGCTTCACGCTTCGAAAAAAGATGCAAACTTTTACAAAGAAATAATGGTAGAAGCTCTTGGGAAGTTTAGGAACGTGGAAAAACAACCGTCTTAGAGATTGCACAAGAATAGTTCCAGAAAAACAAGGCAAAAGAAACAAAACAGATGCATTCCGGACGTTTATTTAAGTTTATTTCACTTATTCAATCCTTAAATTGTAGAAAATGTCATTTTCTTCATTTGTAAGAAGTTACCAAACACTTTTATCACTTTCTTCAATTAGCTCCACGATTGTGTACAGTACAAGTGCATTTTCAATATTAAATTCTATTTATGCATTTTCTGTGGTGCTTAATGGTAGCTCGTAGCCCACAATTGGATATAATGTGCAAATAATGTCAAATTTTAATACTGCTTTACTAAAATTAGTGTTGTCCATGATTTTTCATCATTTTTATCTAATTTAAGAGCTTGTTTCTATTCAAGTGACGCAAAAAAAAAATACTGTTTTTTGTGAAGTTATGCGAAAAAACGCAACTAGTAGCCATACGGTTTCTGTTTTGGGTTTTTTGTTTTTACAACATGTTTGTTAAAAGTTCCTCTTTGAAAATGCAAAACCAAAAATCTACTAAGTTACCTCACCAAAGCGCCAATCGCTAATTTCTAAAGACAAAATGTTGTTTCTATTCAAGTGACGCGCAGTGTACATATCATTATAACCATTGCGGATGCTGAATACCCGCGATGACTTACTTTTACTGGTAACAAATGATTGTTTGTATTCATAATAAGTTGCACGCACAAATTGAATATGAAATTTATAACAATATTAAAAAAAATCGTGAGTATTGAAAAAAACTTCAGTACTTTTTGATTAATATGTACCTGCGAGCATATCACCTTTATCGTGAGTGGATTAGTGGTTTCCGACAACGAAAGTCGCTTTTCCGCTGATAAACTTCATTAGGGATTACTTTATTCAATTTTTTATTAATCTGATTGATTTTTATTTGCAGATACTTGATGCTATCATCGCTCAAATACGTGCAAGGAAACTTAAAGAGCATTTTTTTTTCACTTCTCATCAATAAGATATTTATGCAAATTTGTTCTTCGGCCTAAGGTTTTAAACAACTTTCATGAAAAACATGTTTGCTTTTAATCGAAAAATAAAAAGCTCATAAAAATCCTATTTGATATCAAAATCAATCTTACCATCATCGGTCTTCTTTAACATCCCAGTTGGAGTTGCTGATGGGAATCTGTATAAAAAAAAAATCGAGAGAGAGAGAAAAAAAAACATGTTATTATTATGATTTCAAAACCGCACTACTTTTTTGATCTTAAATAAAAAAGCATTTAACAGACACAAAAAGCCGAAGCTGTGCGTAAAATCTTCGGGAAATCTTATTATAAAAACTGATGCTTTTGCTTACCTGTAGCAATAGGGATGCGTCACAGCAGGTATGTCGAAAAAAGATGATGTTCTTTCATTACGAACTCCTTTGACGTTAGCTATATGATGTTGCAATATGATGGTTTTTATTTTATTTTTTTATTAATGGAAAATAGATGAAGAAGAAGAAAAAAATAAGAAGAAGATATATATGAGTTAGCTTTAAAATGAAGTAACACGTGCTATAGGTTTTTTGGGGGTATGTTAATAGCGCGATGAATACTTTGCAAATTGCAACTCAATAGCAGACGTTTTATGGATTTTGATCGGGGGAAAATTGATTTGATTGTTGTTTCGTTATGGAATTTCTATAAGAAAGTAGGTTTTGGTAGGTATGTAGAGTTGGAGCATTCAGTGGGTTGACTCATAATACCCAAAAAATTTATCAGAATCGATTAAAATAAAAGACATTATATCGTTTAATAGACATCAATCGTAAATAGAGCTGTAGCAAATCGTATGTATTCGTTATTAAAATGCGGGTATTCACTTCAGTAACGAGTAACGAAACGTTACTTTCTAAACAGTATCGTTACTCGTATGTTTCGTTACTGGGTACTGAAGTAACGAAACATACAAAACGTACGAGATACGAAACATACGAGTAACGACGCGATTCCAGTTTCAATACTAAATCCGATGTAAGAGATACGAAATGAAGTGATACACTCAATTTGTCGCATTTCGCATCTCGTGTCGGTATCGTAACCATAGTCAGAATGCTAACTGCAGATAATTATCTGGAGTTTACTTTTGTCTCGATTAAAACAGTAGTTCCAAGGTTCAATAATCATTGTGTTATCGATAATTTATACAGAAATATCAGAAGAGACGTATTTGTATTTTCTCTATTTGGCCGAAATATGCATATCCACGACGCAACCAATCTGTTTATGGCCTTGGTGTTAATGGTATTGATATTTAGCTTAAGAATGTACAAAAGGTTTTTGGTTTTTCAAAAAATTAGTTTATTTTCGGTGCAAAATTTTCAACACAAAAAAAAGCAGAGAAAACGAGGTTTGAAAATCACTCTCAATAGAAAAAATAAATGAAAAATTGTTCGACATGGTTGTATTGAAGTGTTAATATTTCGAGATCTGCGAGTTGCACTTTTGAAATAAAGGTATCTAAAGAATTGTGATAAGATTACTGAAAGAATATAAACAAAAAATTACAAAAGTTTTGTCTAAAAATTTGGAAAAAAATCAAAAAAGTTTCTACGTTTGATTAAAAAAAAAACGAAAAAAAATCAATATAGCTACCTTTAAACTCTTATTACATGAGAATGCCGCAACTAGTTTTAATGTTTATGACCTTAAAATGTAGCTTAGATTATAGAAATTGTTTTTGGTTTTTTTTCAAAAAAAAATTTTTACACCCTTATACCAATGTACGAAACATACTTAAAATACCAAAAATACGAAACGTATCAAATACACGAAATATACGAAATGTACGAAACACACGAAGCATGCGAAAGCAACGAAAGTAACGAAACATGCGAAACACACGAAATATGCAAAAAATGCGAAACATACGAAAGTAACGAGTAACGATATTATTGATGCGGGTACTAATATCAAAAGTAACGTATACATGCGGGTACTCATTTTGTCGTTACTTTTACAGCCCTAATCGTAAACAGCAAATATGATTTTTTTAGCCAACCCCAAACTTAGTATGACGTTTTTTAATTTCAAAAATTTAAATGTTTTTTCTCTGAAAAAAAAAACTATTTTCTGGGCATTCGGCTTGTCTTGGTTTAAATTCCATTAAAAAAATACAAACAGCCTTTACAATTCATCTCGGATTTCAGCAACTAGATTTTGGTTGACTTTAAGCCATTCTCATGGTTCAATAGCTCAAAGTTTTGCTGGCCGAGTATAACAGATTTATTACTAGCTTCGTGGTTTTTTATAATTTAATCGAGATATAGGGTAAATGGGGGTAAAAAGGCATGGTAAAAACAAATTATTTTCTCAACGGTAAGTTGTAGGGAGTTGACTTTTTTTTTAATCCATAGATAACACTGGTTAACAAAATTAAACTTTTTTTTGTTGCCGAAACAAATATATACTTTTCTGAAGGTTTTCTGTGTGCTGAATTCGAACCCGAAATCAAAAAAAATTAATCAGCTCCCGTTTTTGAAATATTACCGTTAGAAAATGCAGCACTTCGGACCTTATTCTTTTATATATGGAAAATTGTTTGAGCATATTTAGTAACGGTTTTTATAAGAACTATTTACCACCTTTTTAAATCTGTTTAAATCTTTCCGATATCTTTTTTACTGCCCGAGATATCCTCAGTTGTTTGGTATTTTTATAAATTTTATAACGTCATATCTTCTTTATGATATATGAAGCCAAACCCACTGACTTCAGTTTAAGAAATCTCGGGCAATACAAAAGATATTGAAAAGATTTAAACAGGTATCGAAAGAGTTCTTATAGAAACCGTTACTATATATGCTCAAACAATTTTCCTTATACAAAAGAATAAGGTCCGAAGAACTCAAAAAAACGTTTTTTTGCATTTTCTAACGGTAATATCGAGTTCAGCACACCGAAAACCTTCAGCAAAGTATATTTTTGTTTCGGCAACAAAACCCTTGTAAACCAGTGTAATTTATGGAAATTAGTAATACAAATTTAAAAAAAAAGTTAAACACTGAGTTATGAAAGGTTTTTTTAAAAAATGCAAGGGGTTATTAAAGCTAGGTGAAATTTTTTTTACAGAAACTAAAGTCAACAATGGAAAGATAACAAAAAAAAATTAGAGGTCTGGCACAGATTTGTTTCCAGGGCTCTTATTTTTAAAATATAAATTTTTGAAAAACAGCTATTTTGTTTGGGTTAGTTTTGAGGGTGTTTTATTTTTATAAATTTTTGAAAGCTTGTAAAAAATGTCAAACTTACAGAACTTTTACGTTCAAAATTGGAATTCTAAAATTATGTTTTACCGAATAATGGGAAGAACTATTCTTTTTCTCCAAATTTTTTGGCCGTTATCGAAGAGAGTTTATAAAATTTCCTTTTAAAATTACAAAAACTTTCCTTGGTTGTATTATTTTCAAAAAGAAAATTAGTACGGATCGCCTAAGGAGATTGCCAAAGCTTATCTCGTTTGGAACAGGCAATGAGAGGATTGAGAATCTCGTGATTCGTGAATGCAATATGCACATACGGATTTTTGCCGAAATTCCTTTCGGAAAGATAAATAAGTGACCGCTTTATGAAAAACTAATGATGTGTATCAATTTCAATTAATTTCGGCCATTCCAGGTCGAAATTAAGATATTTTTGTATTTCAATGTATAATAATAGTATTTATTACACCTTAAGATCTTTATATAAACAGTTAAAACAGAACTTCAAAAGTTTTGAGCCATCGGCAATAATGTTAAAATTCAATTAAAAGTTATGAGGTTGTGCATGCATTATCGTCCATCATAATAAATTGTTGACGAGTCATAAGACTGAATGGTATTTTTGGGCCCTTAAAGTAGGTATAGAAAAAGTTTTAAACCCACCCTTAAAGTGTTAGGGAATTGAAAGACAGACTTCAAATATCTTCCCGCACACTTTTCATTCGATCCTTTGAATTTAAGCTCACTCAAGTCTCATCGGAGAAAAGAACCATAATACTATGTACTATGATATAAGTATAAGATATTATTTTATTTTGTGTTGTTGTCTTCATGTTATGTGTAAATCTTATCTTATAACTTTAAACGAGCTAAAATTGTTTATATATATATAAATATATATAAAATTGGGATCTCGGAAACGGCTCTAACGATTTCGATGAAATTTTCAGGGTTTGTTCATCTAAGCGAGTAAAAAGTTTTGGAAGTATTTTTGGAAAAATCCGCCCACTGCCACGCCCACTTTTTTAACATATAAGTTTTTTTCGGGAACGGCTCTAACGATTTCGATGAAATTTTCAGGGTTTGTTTATCTAAGAAAGTAAAAAGTTTTGGAAGTTTTTTTTTGGAAAAATCCGCCCACTGCCAAGCCCACTTTTTAAACATAGAATTTTTTTTTGGTAACAACCTTAAAGATTTCGATGAAATTTTGAGGGTTTGGTCCTCTAGGTAAATACAACATTTTGGAAGTATTTTCTCTTATATTAGTTTTTTTTTAGCGGAGACAGATTCAACGATTTCAATAAATTTTTGAGGGATGATTCCATGTGTTACACATTGTTCTTTTTCTTTTTGTTACAATAACTAAACAACATTTTTTAGATCATGACTTTTTTGATCATGTATTGAAACTTTTAAGTAATTTGTTGATTTGGTATCACTAATTATCTTTGTTTTACGTTTTTTTTCGTTTTAATGCGACTATTGTTAACGTATAAGAATAAAATAACTCACAAAAAGCAACACCGTTGACCTAATGTCAATCTTATAATATACAGGGTGTCCCAAAAGTAATGGATCAAACGAAATATGCTAATTGGTGAACTTAAGGGCTCTCAGAATTTGGTAACTTGTTCATCCCAAATCCTTACGGTTTTCGATTTAATGCAATTCTTGTGAAATTTCGAAAAATTCCTACTTGGCAACAGTACTCTGCTTCTTGCGCCCATTATTAATTTTTGTTTTTTTTAAATTCTTTTACGACATTGTCAAATAATTAGGAACAATTAATTAATCAAAATATTTTTTATTCCATACGCCATTTCGCTACAAATTAACTAACAGTTTCAAGTTTTATAAAAAATCTATTTCTAACAAAAAAAATTTTTCGGTGTGAGAATGGTTTATTATTTTAAAAAGTTGCCCTCTTATTGTAGTTTTCAAAAAAGTATAAAAGTTTCCAAAGTTGCAGTTAGATCGCAAAATATTACAAATTGAATTCAACAAAACAGGGTTTTTCAGTTGGTTGTTTTTTGTTCTGAAAAATCCTGTTTTCTTGAATTAAAATTGTAATATTTTGCGATTATTGATTAATGGCCGCAGGAAGCAGAATACTGTTGCCAAGTAGGGATTTTTCGAAATTTCACAAGAATTGCATTAAATCAAAAACCGTAAGGATTCGGGATGAACAAGGTTCCAAATTCTGAGAGCCCTTAAGTTCCCAAATCAGCATATTTCGTTTGATCCATTACTTTTGGGACACCCTGTATACCTAAGTAAAAAAAAGAAAGGAGCAAAGCATCCACTGATACAGAAAAAAAAAAAACAGGGATAAAAATAGTATTTCTTCATACAAGGCTAAACTTGAAAAAAAGCTTAACTTTATATTCACCATCCAAAACTTTCTGACCCGAAAATTAAAGTTTGAACAAAAACAGATCTCATTGCTGTAAGCATTTTCGGTAATGCAGATTCCTGTAACCCTTCTATTCATTGCTGATCGTATATTCAAACTTAAATAAACTGGATTATAAAGTGGGAATGTGGTGTTTTGTAACCCGCGAAAAAACTGGTCATTGCAAACTCAAACCCACTCCAAAAAATTGCTGTTTACATTTGAATTTTTTCACTGAAAGTTATAACATTTAAGGATACCGAGCAAAGCTCGGTCACCCAGGTACTGATATATGAATGTGTGTAGTAATAAAATAAAAATTTAAAAATATTTAAAAAAATTAAAATAATTAAACTTTTGGTTTTATTTAAAATTATATTAATTTTATGTTTAAATTTATCACAACTAAAAAGTTTTAATTAGCGACGCATTTCGGATATTTGTCATCCATCATCTGGCTTAATTTGCTGACTAGATAAGTTAACAAATTAAGCCCGATGATGGATGACAAATATCCGAAACGCGTCTCTAATTAAATCTTTTAAATGTTGTGATAAATTTCTTAAATTCAAACGTAAAATAAATATAATTTAATAAAACTAAAATTTTAAATAAACATTAAAATTAATTAGTAACTTCAGCAGAAAAAAACTAGTCAATTAGGAGCTAAAATATTTGTTTTTGGATTAAGAAAGTGTTGCATTAAAATGTTGTACAAATAGGCCATTACATTATGTTTTGTTAGGCCAGGCACACACATGCGATTTTAGTCCCGCAAAAATGGATCCCAAGGATTTCAATGCCTGTGCACACACATGCTTCCCGCGATTAAAAATTTGAAAATTGTGTCTACAGTCATTAAAAATTCTTATCATCTAATTTGCGACTGAATAATCGCGCGATCAAAATCGCATGTGTGCGCCTAGCCTTAGTCTAGTCATATCATATTGAATTTAAAACCCAAGGGTCAAACAGGGCATTTAATATCTGAGAATTTCAGCTAGGGGCGTGGTAACCGCCCATTTTCGCTTAATTTACATCTAATATTTTAGAGCACTTCTGATTATCGTAGAATCTTGAAACTTGGTAAAATGTTAGATCTAGTAGTTTACAAAAGAAAAAATTTTAAATTTGAGAATTTTAGACAAAGGGGCATGGTAACCGCCCATTTTATCTGAATTTTCATCAATTATAGAGATTTTAATTTCTACAGCTCCTCCTATTCTCCTATGTTGAAATTATGCTAGCACAAAAAGTACTGAAATGTAAAAGTGTACAAAGTTCTAAAGCTTGGCTTTAAATTTGTATAAATAAAATTTTGGTTGTTTACTTGGGAATTTTTCAAATAGCTTTAAAAATCGGTAATTTAAAGTTTAATTGCCAAGGGAACAACCAAAATTTTATTTATACAAATTTAAAGCCAAGCTTTAGAACTTTGTACACTTTTACATTTCAGTACTTTTTGTGGTAGCATAATTTCAACATAGGAGAACTTGGCTCTTTTTTTAACAGTAATGTTTTTGTTGTGATTAGATTATAGAAAAGGTTCGAATCGAATATTATAAAAATATCTACCGGATATGAAAAATCACATGAAGAGGTACATCATGGTTCATGAGCAAATATAGACGAGTACTGGTTCCTCATATAATCATATTAAATCTTTATTATCTCTTCAATATCTATCAAATTAATTTATATCAAAATATTAGTATTTTTTTTTCGGAGGCAAACAGCCCATGGCATCAAATATTTCAGAGCTCATAAGTTTTCTGCCAAAACTAAAACAAACAACTTAGCATACAACCAGTATATGCATTATTTTGGTATGGGAGCTTCGACTGGCTTTTGTTTGAACACACTTCTTAATTAGTTTATCAAAGTCTATAGGGTTTATCAATATTGTTTATCTACAAACATAGATATTATGGGAGAGCAAACCTTAACGCTTTATTAATACACACGCTTACCATTATACCTTGAGTTTAAATAGCCTTCGGAGGATTCTAATCCGAATTTGCAGGGATGATGGTGAGATTGTCCTGGATAAACGAGATCTTCCAGCTGCGGATGATGGTGATGGTGGTGATGATGGTGGTGCGGGTGTGAATGGTGATGATGCGTATGAAACCAGCTATCACGTTGTAAATCTGAAAGAACATTTATAAAATTAAGGCATTTAGTTGATGCTTAACGACCGCGACTTTTAGTGGAGTAACTAAAGCTCAAAAATTGGCAATATTAGGGAACCCGGCCGAACAGCTTAGATTTTGATGATCTTTTTTTTAAAACGTCGGTAATTAAAAATACTTTAAAGTCTATAGATAAAAAATTGCCGGTGTTGCCGTTTTGATTTTTTAAATTTAATTGAAGATTTTTGTGAACAAAAACAAATTTTTTTCAAAAGTTTTTCTTAAATTTCATAAATTAATTGATGCCAAAAGATTGTCTAGGAAATTCAAGGAAAAAAAATATATGGGAGTGAGGGACAGTCTTCCATAGTTCAAGCGATAGATGCAATTTTCTTATTAATTGACTTCAAACACAAAAAAAAATATTTGAACACAACAACAACACCTACAATATTCAAATATACATTTTTTAAAAGCTAGAAGCTTAGTCATATATGTAAAATAAAAATAAGTTAATTGAATGAACGGCTGTTGAAAGAATGGTAATTGAACTCAGATTTTTGAAAAAAAAAAATTATTGAAAAAATTTTAACATGTCGTTTTTTAAACTTGGTCGTAATATAAAATGCATTTATTTTCAAATTTTTTTGGCCGCATTTATTATGATTTCAAATTATAAAAGGAAATGTCAATATGTATTACGGTTTATGAAAAAAATTAAAAAGTATTTCATTTTCGAAGAACTTTTCTTAATAAAAGTTTTGAAAAAAAATGTAACTTATTTTTTTTTTTAAAGTTCAACATCTAAACATAAAATTATTTTTTATTCATTTAATAACTCTTACTGTTGAAAGTTAAATAGCAAAAATAAAAAATTCCTATTTACCACAGTCTTTGCGAAAAATTAATTATTTCAATGCAATTTCAATTCAGTTTTAATAAAAAAAAACATTGAAATTGAAGTAATTTTTAATTTTTTTTTTCAAAAGTGTGATATATTTTACCTTTTTTGCTTCGAAATTCAACTGATAATATTTATGGCCAAAAATTTTTTTTAAATAAATTCAAAGTTTGGAAAAAACTCATTTTAAATTTTTCTAATAACATTTTTTTTTTAAATTCTGAGTTTGAGGACCATTTTTTCAAAAAGTCTTGATTAAATTTAGTGGATTTAAATTTAAGAGATAAGAATGAGCTTTTGGCTTTTCAAAAATGTATTTTAAAATATTGTAGGTGTTGCCGTTGTTTTCAAAATATTTTTTTTGTGTTTGAGGTCAGAATGTTAGAAAATTGCATTTATCGCTTAAACGATGGAAGATTGTCCCTCACTGCCTTTTATATATTTTCCTTAAATTACCTAGAAAGTCTTTTGCTATCATTTTTTTTATGAAATTTAAGCAAAAAAAATGGTTTTGTTAAAAAAAATTAATTTTAATTTTAAAAAACAATGCGGCAACACCGGCAATTTTTAATCTATAGACTTTAAAGTATTTTTAATTACCTACGTTTGAAAAAAAAAATCGTCAAAATCAGAGCTGTTCGGCCGGGTTCCCTAATAATTTGCTTTAGTTACGTAAAAAATTAAATATAAATAATAAAAAAAAATGATTCTCTATTACAAATTGAAATTGAGGTCAGAATGTTAGGAAATTGCATTTATCGCTTAAAAGATGGAAGATTGTCCTTTACTGCCTTTTATATATTTCCTTAAATTACCTAGAGAGTCTTTTGCTATCATTTGTTTTATGAAATTTAAGCAAAAAAAAATGGTTTTGTTAAAAAAAATTAATTTTAATTTAAAAAAACAATGCGGCAACACCAGCAATTTTTAATCTATAGACTTTAAAGTATTTTTAATTACCTACGTTTGAAAAAAAAATCGTCAAAATCAGAGCTGTTCGGCCGGGTTCCCTAATAATTTGCTTTAGTTACTCTACTATTTACGTAAAAAATTAAATATAAATAATAAAAAAAAATAATTCTCTATTACAAATTGAAAAAAAAATCTGAACCTAAGGGCAGAAGTATTTTTTCACTTTTGTTTTAGTAGATGATGAGGGACATTATTTAGGCTTAGTGTAGTTTTGGCAGTGCTTATTATAATAAGGCATTGGTTTCTTTAGTGAAATGAACGAAAACAAATATGGATGATTAACTCAAATGATGCTGCACAGTAAGTATTCTTATAGCATTGCAAAATTTGTGATTCCATCTAATTATATGCAATCAGCGATTCTATCAGAGTTTAATATTTTACTATCAAAATAAGAGATAGAATAAATGAAAAATTAAACTCCAATCGTTTTGTTGTTTCTTGTAATTATTTTTTCTTGGAAAGAATATTTTAAGCGATATCAAAGAAGTCGTAAAAGAAGTTCTATTCTACAGTATCCCTAGTCTTGACAATGAAAAAAAAAAATAAGTTTAACTATCAAAATGTCTCCTCATTGTACAACCTCTCCCAAAATAGAATACCTTGGGTTTGTCGTCTTTCGATTTTTTAACGGCAAAAACTTAACCTGTCATTTTTCACCGAAAAAAGACCTGTTACAGCTGACCATAAATTTATAAACTCAAACTAATATATAATCCACGACAAAAAACCCAAATTGCAAAACTTATCGTCAACAAATCGTAATTTCCGTATTTTTCTTTTGAAGAAACTGTCACGTCAAAAATATCATCTTTGCAGCACAACCGACCAAGCTGATACAGTCTTGTAAAAAGGAGGATCTTGATAAAATCATATTCGAATTTGATCGCAAAGAAAACTTCTGAAACAAACAAATGAAATAAAATGCATTCAGGCCACTCTCCCTAATGTCAGCAGCACAATAACATAGTACATAATCTTCCTTTATTTTGTTTCTGGGAAGCGGGAATAAAGTATGTTAAAACACCCTTCAATGAACTAAGTAAGGATAGAATTTGGAATAACCTCATTCAATTCTTGAATTTCGTTCTTGCTAAATTTTATTACTGTACCAAATTTTGGAATGTCTCCATAAGAAATTGTAAGCTCTAAATGTTTTTTTTTTTTCAATATTGAACTGTGTCGGAAAATTGCAATTTTTATTAGTATCAATATACAAATAACGTGTAAAGAAATTGGGATGAATTCACCTTTGAAGAAGAATTATATCTTTAAAAATGTAATTTTAATTGACTTTAAGTTATGTAATTCATAAATTCCTATATCTAATATATTTAAAAAAAAATTATCTTGAAAAGAAAACAATTACTATTTAAAATGATAAAATATAGCTTTTTGAGATTGCGAAGATTTTTTTCCAAAAAAAAAAAAATAAGGGTGATGTAAATCCCTCTCAAAAGTAGCCAAAAACCGTGTTTTTGACTTGTTTCGGTGTTAGCGTCGAAGCAGTTGTAACATTATTAGAACACGAAAATCCTTTAGAAAAAAGGGTTTAGTTCAAAGCCGAATTTCCTTGCATATCAGTGTTATTTACAAGACTTTCTTTGCATTTTATCGTTCCTTGAAGTGTAATATATAAAAATATAAATTGGAGTATTGCTCTTCCTCACGATTGAACCCTTTTTCACTACGGTTGAGCCCTATTTCCCTCCCCCTTTAAATTCTTCATTTTCTACAAATGAAAAGCAATTAATTTTCACATTCAAATTTTGAACACTTTATGTCCAGCGTTTGACGTTCTGTAGTTACTGCTTTAGAAGATCAGGGCAGAAAAATTATACAATTTAATTTGTATGTATTTGTATCCTCACTACCCGTTTTATCCATTTTTTTAAAAATAATTCCAGTTTCTCTGGGTCGGAAAGTGATTAAATGTCTAGGTTAGAAAAATGTGACTAATATTTTCGACGTGAAAACCTAAATACACTGTCTGTCCAAGTGTGTGTTGGACATGTTATTTACTTCAAGGCCTTTATTCATCGCTTTTTTCAACAACTATTAAGGCTTGGCCACACTGGAGGGTATGCGGTAGCGGTACGGGTAGCGGTGAGGGTACTTGTATGAAAAAAATTCCAAACTGACACATCAACGTTCAGGTGTGGAATTTTTTTAGTACAAATATCGTTACCGCTATACCGCATACCCTCCGATGTGGCCAAGCCTTTATTTATGAACTAATAGTACCTACAGGTAAAATAGTACATAAAATCAAGAAATAAAAAAAAAAAATAGTTCCACTCATAAAAATTGGCAAAAAGTTTGCTTTTGGGATAAGAACCAAGTACAAAAAAAGTCTATAAAAAAAGTTGGGTGGAAGGGTGTTTTTTCGCGGACAAGAGGGAGGCGGTGAAGGTCAAAAATATACTGAAAAAAATTGTTTGTTGAATATCATCATATGACACATGTTTTCAAGGTATTTTTTGATGTTGAATCTAATGACATAAAAATAAAGTCAATACGATTGCTCTAAGAGAGTTATTTCCGATTAAAAACCAGGGTGCTTGTTTTTTGACCTCAACAGGTAAAATATAACCGAAACCCATGTGAAAAACATGCTACACTGACAAAATTTGGGATGAAGGTTTAAGATAAAATAGGGACAAAGGATTCATAAAGTTTTCAAAAATATTTTAGGTGAAAGGGTGTTTTTTTGATAGGTTAAGTTGTGTGTGAGAAAGGTATCATAACAGCTAACTTATATTTTATTAATTTTTAAAACTTGGTGAAATAGTTTTCACCAAATTTTTTTTTATGAAAACTCTTTATTCTTGCTTTCTATCCCAAAATCAATGTTTTTACCATATTTCATTAGGGTGACCCATCATTTTTGTTTTCACTCAAAAAAACACCCTGTTGACCATGATATTTTTATAGACACTTAAGATTCTTAACGAAGAAAAAAATAACAAAAATAATAAAAAATTATTAAAATTATTTTTATTTTAAGTGGAGTGATTGAATATAATTCAATATAAGTTCAAGTGACCTCAACTCCAAAAATGTATAAAGCGTTTCGCCCAGGTACGACAGTGGGCTCATCAGTTAGATCTGTCGTACCCTTAATAAGACGCCTTATTTTAGTCGATGTTTACCGACACTATATAAAACTCACAGCATGAATATACTGTGAATTATAATATTCTAAGGGAATTTGTTTAAATTCAGACCACGGGGCACGGGCATACATTTTCTAAGTGTCTGAATTTAAACAAATTCCCTTAGAATATTATAATTCACATTATATTCATGCTGTGAGTTTTATATAGTGTCGGTAAACATCGACTAAAATAAGGCGTCTTAGTAAGGGTACGACAGATCTAACTGATGAGCCCACTGTCGTACCTGGGCGAAGCGCTTTATAAATTTTTAGAGTTGAGGTCACTTGAACTTATACTGACTTAAGATTCTTGTTTCTTATCTTAAAAGTAACATAATTGCTAAATTTCAATAGGGTAGCACTAATATTACTCTAGTATTTCACACTTTTTCAAATAAACCCATATTTTCTTTACTTCTAAAAAAAAAACACCCTTTCACATAAAAAACATTTATAGACTTACATTATTCGTAGTATCCATTTGAAAGAGAACATATTTAATGAATTTCGTAAGGGTACCATTTATACCATTGATTTTATCGGACTTATCGCGGATTTTTCCCTATTTCCCAAAAAAACACCCTTTAACCTAACATATTTGTATAGACTTTTTGAGTTCTTGCTTTCTGTTATAAATGAAACATTTTTACCAATTTACATTGGTGTAACAATTTGTTCCCAGTTTTTGTGCTACTAATTCCGAATTTCATCATTTCTTGAAAAAAAACACCCTTTCACTCAAAATAATTTTTTACTTTATATAGATTCTTAATTCTTATACCAACCAAAACTATTTCACCAAGTTTTAAAAATTAATAAAATATAAATAAGCTGTTATGATACCTTTCTCACACACAACTTAACCTATCAAAAAAACACCCTTTCACCCAAAATATTTTTAAAAACTTTATGAATCCTTTGTCCCTATTTTATCTTAAACCTTCATCCCAAATTTTGTCAGTTTAGCATGTTTTTCACATGGGTTTCGGTTATATTTTACCTGTTGAGGTCAAAAAACAAGCACTCTGGTTTTTAATCGGAAATAACTTTTCTTAGAGCAATCGTATTGACTTTATTTTTATGTCATTAGATTCAGCATCAAAAAATACCTTGAAAACATGTGTCATATGATGATATTTAACAAACAATTTTTTTCAGTAGGTATATTTTTGACCTTCACCGCCTCCCTCTTGTCCGCGAAAAAACACCCTTCCATCCAACTTTTTTTTATAGACTTTTTTTTGTACTTGGTTCTTATCCCAAAAGTAAACTTTTTGCCAATTTTTATGAGTGGAACAATTTTTTTTTTATAAATGCCTATTTTACCTGTAGGTACTATAAGATCACCAAACGACTGAAATATTCGGGTAATACAAATTGGCAACTATACCAAAACTTACTTCTACCGGTTTGGCTCACTGCTCAACAAAGTTTATTGACTAATAGCTATAACGCGAATATCAATTAAAATAATATTTTGGGTTGTTCAAGGATTTAATTGAGTGTGATTTCCAATGATTTGAAAAAAAGTGAGTAAGACCTTTTTTTGTTAAATAATGCATATTTTATTTGTTCCCACTCCCACATTTCAAGTACTCAATCTCAGCAATTACAGAAACTAGACAACTCTACTAACTTTATCTTAGCTTTTCAATCGTATTCCCTTTCACACCAATATAAAGTCAAAAGAAAAATATAAAAATTGAAAAAACACAAAAAATTAGCTACATACCAGAACATGCCGATGATGATGATGTCGTCGAGGTCGTCGCAACCAAGCTACAACATGACACTTTTGGGGTTGTTTGTAGTAATTGAGCGGGGGTAAGTGCCTCGGCTGGACCCACAAGACTATTTTCCTTTTTACTCAGCGAACTCGTAATTGTCACTGTGGGTGAGGGATGTAAGGATTCTTCACTTGTCAGCAGGTGGTTCGAACTGGGTATTGTAACTTGATGGATATTGCCACTGCCGTTGTTGCTGTTTGTGTATCCCTGCTGTTTTCAACAAAAACAAAAAAACAAAAATTTATCGTCTTTAAGAAAATTTAATCAAAATAAAAGACAAGTTACTTTAATTTGGAAAAAAAGAAAAGTGAAAATAAATGAAGACACATCATCAGCTTCATCATAAAAATCAGTAAAAACCAAAAGTAGATTACATTTCAAATATTGCGGCGTGTTAAGTGAATTTCGCGAAACAATTTTCCAAGGATTCTTGATCAGGATATGAAACAATCTTGAGCAGGAAATGGCTGTTAAATTTATTTGCAATGATGACGATGAGGAAATAAACATTCCAAATTGGCAGGTAAACCAAAAGATAAACCCCAAATGTAATTTAAAAGAAATGAGATTTATGCGGAATAAAGTCGAAGGCCAAATGAGTCTTCTGCGAGTAAATACTTTGAAAAAAGGGACCTAAGACACTTTTTAGTTAATTCTGAATTCTTCGTCAAGTCTTCAAAATTAAAGCTTGTGATGAAAGTTATTATTAATATCCACTTACTCATTAAGCTACACATTATCTTAATCGTACACTACAATTTTTTTGTTTATTTGTCTAAAGGTTTCTGATTAAATGCAGGCCACAGCCACACAAATAGAGAGCATATATGTATAAAAGAACCAATTACCTAATGAGGAAATCTATCCACACCTTAGTGCACGAACATCAAACAGATGATGAAGTTACCTGTTACAATCGTCTAATTGTGTGTACTTATGTCTTTGAAATGCAATTAGATCAAAAGTACAAGAAAGGTTATATAGTAGATATAGATGGACTGATGACGGTGTTTTAGTTTCTGTCGACAAAAGAAAGTCTTGTTTTTGATGTCGTTGTTTGGTGCTAGGTTTTTATTGTGTCCCGTAGTGTCTGGATTGCGGTGTGGACAATTGAAGTGCGTAAAAGTGTGCTTTTGTTTTGGACATATCACTTTCAAAACAATAGAATGAACTTGTCAGCACTGTGGGAGAAGAACAAATAAAAATGTAACCTACCTACATCATTAGGTCAATTTTGGTAAGAGTATATGATGAGCGAAATTAAAATGTATCACAGGAATTTACTGGAGAAAAGTTTGATGAGATATAAGAGGTGTTTGGGAAATTTACTTTGATTACCAATGTATATTTGAAAATTTTAGATTTAGATTACTTATGTCTTTTCTGTTATTCTGGTCAAGATAAATTGATAAATTATTATAAGTTACCTATAAGTAAGGTTTCAAGTAAACAAAAATACAGGACATTTTTTTAAGGTACAAAACATCCTTGGAAAAGAAAAACGCATTTATTAGATGCAAGAAGGATTTTTGAGAGTATTTTTATTTTATATAAAAATCGAGATTAACGTTTTCAAGAACCAAATTCTCTCTTAAATTCTCTCCGGAAAAAATTCGATGAGTGCTAAACAGATGTTAAAAAATTAAGTTCAACGTTCGTGCTAATGGACAGATAGGGAACGAATTAATTACACTAATTTAAATACTTTCGTTTAAATTGAAACATTTTTTTTTGTTAGATGAATTAATTAAAAATTTTGGTTAAACAAAAGAGTTGAGCAGCGAACTTTATTTTTTTATTCTTTCTTTGCCTTACTTAAAAATATTCATTCAGGATGTCCTACGTCATTTTCCAAGAGTTCCAACAAAATATTGATAGCCCTTAGAAGAAACAAAATGGCAGTTAAAATTAAGTGCGATCTGTCCACTTCAGGCTTTACAGAAAAAAACTTGCAGAAGTTGGTTCTTATATGATTGAAATTATTCAACATCGTTCATCTATCTCATGCAATTCCAGATATTGCAATTGCTGATTGAGAAATAACGATTTCAATTATTTTTTTCGAATAATTTTACTTCATAACCTCTGAATTAAATATGTTCATATTGAAATCAAATGAAAGGTATTTTTCTTGTCTCTTTTATAAAATTATGCCAAACAATTTTATTTTCAAATTCTAACTTGTCTTAAAAAAAAAAAAAAAAAAAAACAGTTTAACAAATTTTCTGCAGGTCTCCTATGATCTGCGAAACCGATCATTTTTCTAGAATTCCGGTCAAAATTACGTTGCAACACAATCCTATCTTCTTTAAAACTATATTGTATACCTACGCCAAGAAATGAAAAAAATTCATATTTCTTGGGAAAACTTTTATTCGCAGAAAAGTTAAGTTAAAATCAAAATAAGTCTTATATAGCCTACGATGGAGATAAAATTAATTCAATAAAGAAAGGTCACGAAATAAGGAAGAATTCATTTTTTTTTTAAGCTAGCGATACTTTTTTATTTTTACCTTTTAAATTAGAGGCGGTCACTGTGGCGTATGTGGAACATTTATTTTATTAAAAAATGCTGTATTGTATTTTTTACTTGCGATATAGGTACTATATATCAAGTTATGTATTCGTACAAAAAAAAAGTTGAGATAACATTTTTCCATGACATTACGATGGTAGACAATGCCAAAAAGTGGGTCCCGGAAGTCCGTCTGTCTGTCTGTCTGTCTGTATAAGGAGCTACAGCCTAAACGGATGGACCGATTAATGTCAAATTTGGTATGTAGCGTTATTTGGCGACTCTCCAGAGGGATTTTTGGAATTAATTTTTTTGGACCAAAATTAACGGTACTTGTGATATACCGATTTTAGTCAAATTAAAATATATCGAAAACGGCTCCAACGATTTTGTTTAAAAAATTTAAATGTTAGTTTTAAGCTAAAGTCTATCTTCTAATGAAAAAATTTTTGTTTGAAAATCATTATTAACGGTACCTGCCATAGAACCGTTTTTTTTTTTAAATCCGATTATCTCCGAAACTGCTTATTCGATTTCAACGAAACTTTTTGTAAAGAAGCATTTATATAATTTAAATATAAACCAAAAATAAAATTTTCACAAAATTTTTGAAAAATCAAATTTTCGAAAACGGGACATGTTTCAACATGTTTTTAGATGTTGATTAGTGATTTGTACAAAATGGCATACCAATTTTATTTTAAAACTTTTTTTCCAAAAATTATTTATAAAAAATTAGTTTTTTTAAAAAACGGCTCTAACGATTTTGAAAATTTTTTTTCTAAAAGTGCATGTTAATATATCAATCAAAACTGCATACTTGTTTTGGAGGGCAATTTGATTTCAGATTTCATTTTATTTTATTAAAGAAGGAATTTTATTTTATTTTTTTCCAAATTTCTATATGAAAAGTCTTAAAAATTTAAGCAACTTTAACTCTAAGAGCAAGTTCGTGCGACCCAGTCGTGCATTTTATTTTTCTAAAGCTTTATTTAAATAACATAAATTAAATGAATCAGTGTGTTGAACTTGAAAAAACCTCTAAACCTCTAATTCTACATTTGGGTAACCTAAACGACATTCATCAATTGAAATTATGTGCATGAAAAAAATATCAGTATTATTTCTAATAGGGGTATTCATGAAACGAGGTGTGTACGTAATCTCTATAATTTGTATGAACAAAAATAAACTGTATTTTGTAAGGAGAAACTTACAAAGCTAGGTTTGAAATCGGTCAATGCGTTTTGACTCTGTGACGTCAAAATCTTTTACAAGGTTGACGATTACGATACCACTCACGCTGTCTGACAGTTTAAGGTTTTATCACTGATAGCGCATTGAAGAGTCAAGATAATATTTTTGATAACATCAGAGAGCTAGCTAGAAAGTTAAGGAATCCAATTGCTTAAATCTTTTTTATTTGTTGGAATTTTTCAGTTCAGTGTAGTTTGCTTTATAGCTACAAAGCTTGGTCGAATTAGAAAAACGAAGATCCAATGCGGAGAAAAAATACCACATAAAATTAAGCGGATCCCACCATAAATTAAGCGGATTTTTACATGGTTTTTTGCTAAGATGACTTCCGTCTTAATTTAAGGTGCAAATGCGCAAATAAGAATGATCTCCCACTTAATTAAAGAGGGAGATCGTCTAATTTTTATGTGGAAACACTTAACTTAAAAAAAAAAGAACTGGCATCCACTGGGGATCGAACCTACAACTGTTAAGTCACTAGGCAAGTGCCTTACCATCGTGCTATCTCTCTGTTGGAAATGAGTATTATAAAGCTAAAGTGTGATTCTAATTTTAAAATTTTTATATTTTGTCGGTTTTTTAAGATGAAAATTCGCATTAAAATATGATGAAGTTCACATTAAATTTAAATGATTTTAAAAGGAATCACCTTATTTTAAGCGGATATCCTTTTATTTTAAATTTAATGTGCGCATCATCTTATTTTAACAACTTCACTGTCCCTATACAAACTGGTAAAATAAAGTAGCTACGTTTTTTCTCCATGAAGGAAGCATTCATGTTAAAAATATCTCTTTCAACAAATAAAACACGACCGACTGAGTTGGTTTGCCATTTTGAAAAGAGAGATCCTGACCCCGTCAAAAAGGCAATATCATACAACGATTCAATACGACCGCGAAACGTGAAATACTAATCCATATATGTATGTAACTAAACCTTTTTTATTTTTAGAAAATAAATCTATTGAACATATACTTTTTGTATGAAAACTACCCACGTTAATTTTTAGCATGACAATAATTTTGCTCTTATTTTTGCGATTTATCCATTAATTTCACTTACACAAGTATCTACAGACCCATGAAAACAAAAACATTTTCTCAAATCACCGAATCATGCAAAAATCAAGATGCGACATAAAAATCCCACCAAAGATGCTCTTAGCTTACACTTTCATTATTTATTCTTTTCGTTTTCATCCAAAAAAAAAATAAGAAAAGGTCAAAATCCCCAGTTTTTATGTATATTCAAATTTATACCCACTATACCGTTAAATCGATCATAATTTTAACAAAGTTTGATGACCTTGAGTATAAATAACTTAAAACTAAAATTGAAAATTGAAGAAGAAGATAATGGTAACATAAATCTGATTTGATAGTTGTTTAAAGCTTTTATAAGAAAAAAAAAAAATTATACAATCTGCAATCTGCTAAGTAAACCATGACTTTATGAACAAGCTTTAAGTAGGTATTGCCTCTAGCATTCGTTTATTTAATCTCGATAAAAATGTTGACATTTTTTTTTTCTTCTTTTATTATTTTTCAATTCAACTTGTTCATAGTGAAATTTATTGCATTGCTTTATTTTTACTAGACCATGAAATTGTGTCGTTGGCAAATTTTTAATTATATTTTTTTTTTCTGTTTGAAAAAAATTGAATTCGCCGCAAAAATCTTCACTTCACTTTGGCTAATAAATAAATTATAGCAAAGTGCTATAAAGATTAATTTAAACTAAAGTTAAAAAATGTACCCACACTCTTTGATCAATAATATATATAATTTCAAAGCCTATTCAAAACCATGCATCACGCAGAGTGTTTTCTTTTCACGTCTTCAAGATGTGTATAGCAATACCTTAACATTTTCCCACTCAGCCAAGCATTTCGTAATTGGACGATGTGTCTTCTTCTTCTTCTTTAGCTTTATAGGGCTCAAGACTTTTTTACGTCTCGAAGACTCTCGGTGCGTTTATGATGTCGGTTCGTTGGTTTGTTTTTAGCTTGGCTTGGTTGGTTTAGCCTGATGGGTAAGGTTGGTTTGTTCCCATATAGCAGTTATTATGGGAGTTGTGTGCATTAACAGAAAAACACTTTCTCCACATATTCACTACTTTACTTCTTTGATCATTTCATTTTGTGACCTTAACCAGAGCGCATCATTGTCTTTCTTTTTGGTGTTTTTAAATAGTTTTAGTGCGATAGTAAAAAGTTTTAAGAAAAAATAATAAACAAAGACTCTCTTTCCGTCTTGAAAATATGCAGTTTTTAGCTCAAACAAGGACGAAGTTCTTACGACTTTTATTCATATTTTTATTCACATTTATTGGTGAGTTATAAGAAGTTTAGTTTTCGATAAAAGTTTGTAACCGAAAGGTTTTAGCTCTTTCAGAGACACAACAGTGCTCGGGAAGGCTTGAAAGTGCCTTGGAACATATGCGGCGTCGAAGTAGCCAACCAAAAGGGAGATCCTTCGATGAAACACCTTATTCGATTTATCAATCTATTTATGGGAATAACAAGGAAGACGATGAATACCGTGACGATGGTGGATCACGAAGTAAGCTCTTCGATCGTTCACAGAAGCACTCACTGTTAGATGGTGACTTTGACCCTAAAAATAGGCAACCTCACAGTTTGCCGGTGTCAAGGGTCGATGTGGAGGATATGAAAGTTCGTTTACCGCAGAAAGCTGCAAGATGGGTGGAGGTGGACAAGTGTAGATTTAGTACCGTTAATCGAACTTTGGATACGAGGCTTATATTTCCCGACTTGACTATCAGTGGAAAGGTTGTCCTCTATCCGACAGGTGGGAAGTGTAATATGATATTGAGGCTAAGACACGCGGGTATTGAATTTCGAACTGTCCCAATGGCGGGTTTGGATGAGTCCCGGAATAGCAGACCAGTAGCTTCTGTGAGAACGGATTCGCACTTTGCTGAACCGGGTTTTATTTCGGTATTTGCACATGGCTGTCAAGGTCCAACGGGTATCAAGCTGCGACAGAATTCAAAGAGGCGATTTGGATTCGGAGACAACGAAGGTCCTTCTCCAGAAATGTATCCTGATGCAAATAATCAACGAAGATGGGGAAAGTTTTACAATCCTTATCGACCACCTTATGACCCCAGGGATCAAGATCCAACCTACAATAGAAGACGGTATACTCGACAAGCACCTTCGGAAGGACATTTCGAGGATCTTGTACAATTTGAAGATGATATTTTCAACTTTAACGATAATTTGAATGAATTGCAGTCAGATGCAAGAGCTTTTGCAGACATTTTCACAGAGAATTTGAATTTGGAAAGAAGTAATCCATCAAAATGGCTCAATGTAGCTGAATTTGGTAGCTCTACAAATACAAATAGCGACGATAGTATTAATAATGCTTTAACCAAGGAACTGGAAACACTTTTCTCCATGGGAGTTAAAGGTTTGCTAACAAAATATATGCAGAGGGCGCTGCAGCCAGCAATTAAGGAAACTCTAATGGAAAATATGGGTTACACGTTAAGTTATGGTTAACTCTGTTATTTGATTGTTTTTTTAAACTTTTATATCGATTTTATTGTGATTTAATTAAAAATTTGTTTAAACAAAGATATTTATAGAAGAAAAAAAAAGAAGGAAAGTGATTCTTACAATTTTTGGTGTGTCTATTGTAAGATTGTGATGATGATGATGATTGTGGTGATAATCCTTTAAGTTTTCCATTGTTATTCAAAAAATTAAGCACCAAAAAGTCTTAAAAGTTTTAAAGTCTTTGAAAAGATTCACCCGCGATTTTTAAATTTATTTGAACCTTTGTTAACGAGCGCACGATATAAACTGAAATCATAAATCCTGAGGGATGCGTTGATAAGATGCTTCGGCACAGTTGAGTTGAAATAACCACCAATGTCCTTTTTCCTCTGTGATAAGATTTCTAAAGGAGGAGCTTAAGAGATTTATTGATATGAGGATAATGTTAGTGCGCAGGAACGTTGACACCCACTTTGAATGAGATACAAGTGATTTTTGATGAATCTTCGCCATTGCTTTTTGAATTTTGGTTTTTATTTAACCTTTTTTATGTAAAATTTTTTATATAAGTAGAGAGTACATATACATAAGGACTATTTATTTATTTTTGAGGATATTATTATTTTTTTTTTTTTTCTTTTGAGTTATTGAAAGATGCAAAGTTTTTTATTTAAATTATTGGCAATAGTGGCTTTAATTGGCTTTTGTTGAAATGAAAAAAAAAATTATAGTTTTATTTAAAGATGAATTTAATTTTAAATAAGCAATGGCAGGGAGTAAGGTAAGAGTATGATCCGAATTATACTGATTAACAGATTGTATATAGGTATGAGTACGTATGGGTACATAAAAAAGAGGTTTAATATTTTTTATTTATTTATATAGAATCCAAAAAAATCGATTGTAAAGCATTTTTTTTTTTATTTGAATTTCATAAATTTTTTATATTGCGGATTTTAATTAACTGAAGTGTAGTTATATTGATAGAATATGATTGTTAAACAATTAACTTAAGCTTTTAACATTTCTGCTTTGAAGTATTTTTAAATGCAAGAAGTGGAGTTTTTATTTGTATTTAGAACTTTTGATGTAAGAAAACTTTTAGATGATAAATAATAAGTAAAATATTTCTTGAATAATGATAAAATTCAATTAATATTGCTTTGCTTATTAAATTTACCGAACCTAAGAACTTTGTAACCTTTTGATTTTCAGTTCTTTTAAGTCAGTTGTTTCAATGTAGAACACGGATTTTTTTACTTTAAAAGCGTTATCCTAATCCTCAAAATCTTAAAAGTTGTAGTTAACTACGCAACAATGAACATAGGAAAACTTTAACTTTAAAAATTAAAAGGCATTTATTTCTGTTTAAGGGGGCCAGTTAAGGTATTATTGAAGTAAATCATTTATATTTCAGATTTTAAGACAAATGGTGATTAATGCCTACCAATTAAAGGTGTAATAAGTTAAGTCTGGGTCTTGAAAAATAATTCCAAATTCGTGTAATTCGACTGTAAAAAGAATTTCCTAACTTAACCGTTCTTCCGAAGTTTGGCCTCAGGAGTATAACGATGAGCATATTCCTTTTGGAGCGGGTATTTCAGGAAAATAGTTTCCGGGAGAGGTTTTATCTGACTATTTCGCTATGCAAGAGACATTTCTACGATTTTTTAATGAACCAGTTTTAAGGCTCTTTTCTGGATTATCCGAGAAAGCTTAAGATGCTTTAGGTTGGTACTCCAAAGCAGATATATGACAGTCAAGTTTTGAGAAACAATGTCTTATCTGGATCAAAAAATAGTTAAATGATTTATAAAATGCGTTTTGTATCCATGCACGGCCCGTTTACTACCCTTATGGGCAGTGCCGGATTAGCCTCAAGGCAAACTAGTCAGCTGCCTAGGGGCCCCACTTCAGCTAGGGGCCATACGCCCTGAGAGCATTTTATTTGTATAAGAAAAAAGAACAACAAAAAAAGAAAATTAATAAAATTAGATAAAATTGTCCAATCAACGTTCCCAACTTGTATTGTAGCTTTAAGAATTTACAGAAGTTTGATGATTTCTAACGTCTACACGAAGATTTTGGAAAAGAAATTGGTATCGTTTCTATTGAATAGCTACTTTGTTGTTAATTTTAACAAAAACTGAGAAAGGTGACAATAAAATTATCTTAAAAATGATATACAAACCAATTCCGTGAGTTGATTAAATAAAATTTTATTGTTGTTCAAAGTGCGGGTTTGTCTGGCAAGGTAGGGGCAAAATGGCATTTTTCCTACATGAATATGTCTTGCCCGTTTGATTATTATAATTTATAATGTTTCAATTTGTTACAAAATTAATAACAAAAAAAAGATTTTCTCAATTTTTGGAACTCAAATATCTTTTAAACTAGGTGTTAGATAAACGAAAAAAGTGTATAAGGCTTTTTTTGTAGAGTGTTCAATTTCCTATAATAATATGTACAGAAATCTAAAAAGTCGATTTATATACATACAAAAAATATTTTTCTTTCGTTGAAGCTTGATGTAAAAATTGAATATTGCGAAACGAAGGGCCTTCCCATTAATATTAAGAGCTCATATTTGGTGAGTATGAGTATATTCTAGAGGTGTCGAGCAATCGATTTTTCGGAGTATAAAATAAAAAAAAAATAATTTCCATTTTTTTCTACCCACCCTAATGTAGCTCAAGTAGCACCCTGCTATATAAATTGGTGTAAATTCATTAATTTTGGTGTAAAATTGAGGAAATTGAAAAAATATGGTGTATTTCTCAAAATTATTGGTATAAAAATTATACCACTGTCTTTTCTGTAAAAAGTTTAAACATTTTTTTAAGATTCCGTGTAAAAAATACACCGATATTCAGTTGTTTTTATAATATACCGTTAACGGTGCATAAAATTATTCGATTCTGAAATCAACCAAAACGGTATATTTTGTACACTCTGTTTGGTGTAGGAAGTACACCCTGTGGACATAAAATTCACCAGAATGCATAGGTGGGAGACGACATATTTTTCAATGGCCGCCATTTAAAAAAGAAGACAGCGATTAATTATTTTACTATAATAGTGTAACGATGAATTACTGAACTACTTTTAAGATAAAAGTCTGAACACACTACCTACTACTGCAAAGGTAGAAATGTGAACATACCTTTAATAATCAAGAAACTACCTACTCTCTGAACACATCCCAAAATATCCAACTAGACTGGAAGTATGAAGCGTCCCCTCTTGGAAAGGAATTTTCGAGAAGCAAAGACGAGAACCTTCGAAGACATTCTCGAATCTCGAAATTCCGGTATAAAAGGGCAGCGTAAACACCGACCGGACACAGCATAGAGGAAGGAATACCTAGAGAGCCGACTCGTACCCCCCTTGCCTAAAACACCCGCAAATTTAATTTCAGATAATTGGTATACATCTCTCTTATTTTTCTCTTGTTTTCCTATCTGTGAATACGTGTGAAAGCTATAATGTTCCTTTCACCAGTAGATGTCCTCACAAATTTTGAATTTAAACATGATTTTGGTTTGTACATGAACTTGAATAGCTCAAATAGCTCACTCCAGACACCCACCTTTCAATAAATATGTACAGAAATAAAAAAAAAAGGTTCGTGTTTTGAATTTATTATATTATTTTTTTAATGAATGAATTAATGAATTAATTCCTCTACTGAGCACTTAAATTGTTTTTAATTGTTTTGAGCTCAACTCCACAGTTGAATGTGTTGGTGCCATTTAAAATGCACGGGAAAACTACCACATATAAGCACTGTGGAGTTTTTCCTCTCATTGCAGCTTGTAGGGTGGAAGAGAAAAACCAACCGAAGTCGCGTCTCTAGGTATTCTTTCCTCTATGGGACACAGTTTAATCTTGAAAGTGAAAGAGTACAGTACAAAGTGAAATAAAGTGTTGCGAATTGTTAGTAGTAAATAAAGTGATATTTGTTTGAGCGAATAATAAAAGTAAATTGAGTTGAAATAAAGTGTGTTCTTATTTGAACGGAAATATAAGTGGAAATTAGATAAGTTTTATTGTGAACCCGGAATAAAACATTACAATAGTATATTTTTCGACCTAATTATCCCGTATTCTTGTTTTTTTTTTCGATTCAATTTATTATGTTATAAAAGAACTCTTCTAAAAAAATATAAAAACAACAAAAAAATTATAATTTTTGAAAACTAATTTTTAAAATCGAAAACAAAAATCATTAATTCACTGACATTTTTGAGGCCTTCGATTTTTAGAGGGGGTAGTATCTAAAATTAGTAGACAGAATGTGTTTCGTTTTTAAATTTGGCAAACAAATTCATAGTTAACCATTAGTTTCTTATGGCAATATTATGAAAGTGAATAAAAATTCATTTTCATTTATTTCATAAGAAATGGTGTGAAATAGAATTCATCAAACTGTTTGAGGTAAAAAAATAAACTTTGGCTCAAATTTTAAATCAGAATAATTTAAATGGTGTATTTTATCCATAGATTTAGGTATTGTGTATTTTTCAATTTGAAAGGGATAATTTTCACCAAAAACCAGATCATTTAATATACCACTAGCGCCATTTATACACCAAAAATCGGTATATTTTTTTAACCAACGGAGTTTATTATATACGAGAAAATGGTGTATTTTTTATATTTAAAATGTATATCACGAAAGTGCAAAAAAAAAAAACAAATATTTTGGTGTATTTTAGACTTTTGTGCTACTTGAGAGGTAGGTACTACATAAAAATGTTCACCTAGGACTGACCCTGACATAATTACGATAACTTAGGAGACAAGAATTGATAACGGTATTTTGTAGAGGATAGTTCAATACAATAATTTTTTTCTATGGGAGGGGCCGGGGACAACTTAAATATGAAAGTAATCAATGAAATAAACTGCCCCAATCAATTTCTTATCAAATACTGAAAACCATATACTTTGTATGCCTTATAGTTACCGAGAAAATTGAAAATAAGAAAATTACCTTTTTATCAGATTTTCGTACTATTTTCGCCAGTATGAATAGCTTTTTAACTTAAAAGTATCATGCCTGGCACGCTTCGCGGGTTCTCCTTCTCAGTATTTAAATTCTCGTTTTGGGTCTTCTGTGCCGTTCAGACAACTTCGTTGCTTCGCTTAGGCCATTTAAAATTTGTCCTTAGAATCTCTCGATTTTTTTTTATAAAAAATGGTAAATAAAAATGGTAAAGATATGAAGTTCAAGGCAATTTCATTCCATGCAGTAGCTATTTCATCATACAGGAAAGTTAAATTTTATTATATGAGGTTCTGGGAAAAAATTCATAAAGGAATTTTGACTTCAGGACTAGAAAAAGTACCAAGACAGAAGTCGAAAACCACATTTTGCACAAAAGTCATTTGGTCGCTATTTTGTTTTTTATAAAACCTACAGTAAATAAAATGCACGACTGGGGTCGCACGTACTTGCTCTTGCAGTTCAAAGCACTTTTATGCTTGTCTACTTGTATATTTTAAAAGCTGGATCTAAATTTTAAAAAAATTGATATTATGGAAGAGCCGACATTTAAGGCAAAATTTTGTTAAATGAAAAAAATTTTGTTTCGTTATTTGACTTTTTTGAGAAAAAATAAAAATGCAGTTTTGTTGCCACTGCTTTAAATATTACGTATACAAAGTTTAATCAAAATCGTTAGAGCCGTTTTCGAGAAATTCGTAATATCGTATTTTTTTGTATGGGAGGTATACGTTCTAAACGAGATATAAAAGAACAAAAAAAAACCAACTTTCAGAATTCCATAAAAATCTTCTTCTATAATGCTTTACAGAAGCAACAATTGCTTCTGTAAAGCTTTATAGAACCAAAATTGTTTGTCGGGTCTTGCTCTCGATACTCTTTAGAGTCCTGAAGTCGAAATGCATTTATGAATTTGTTCCCAGCAAAAGTCTAACTTTCCCGTGCTATAAATATGCTATGGAGCCTGTGAGTCTAGACTTCCCTTCATCCCAATAAAATTTTCCCAGGGGCGCCGGAAGTACTAAAACCGCTAAAGTGAATTGTTCATGATTTAAAAGAAATGTTCAATACTATACGGAACTAAGTAAAATTGAAATGCTCAATTTCTTGCAAAGAATGAATTTTCAAAGAACTTTTCGTATTATTTAAAAATAATTTAAATCCAAAAATACGTTATTTTTTCACCGGAAACATTTTTTCGGATTTCTTTCGAAATTAACAATTTGTCCCAACACTCCTCAAACTTCAATTCTATGAAAACTTTCGAACAATTCAAAACAACAAAAATCCAAAGGTCATGCTAAAACAAAAACGTCACAAAACTCAAAACGTCAATTTACCTCAACATGTCAAAAGTGTGCAAAACTTTGCATCATTTCTTTCAGAATTTCAACTAAAAATTTAAGAAGAAAATTTATTTTTATCCAATTAAATCTCAATCAAATTTCAATTAAATGGTGAGAAAAAGTTACATTAACAATATCTTCAATAAATTTCATATATTTTAAAGTTGTCAATACGGTAAATTAGTTAAAAAAAATCGCCAAAGTATTTTTATTTATACGCATAATAAACCCCCAAAATTATATAAGTAGATTGAAAAAAAAAGCAAAAGAAAACAGAAATGTATTAGGTGCATACAAAAAATAGAATCAATTTTGCATGAAATAGAAATGTTTTATTCAAGTTCAATATTTTACTAACGAAAACCTTGAAATGATTCATGAACCATGGCAATGAGATATCTTTGCCATCAGAATCAAATAAAACAAGTATTATTCCATTTTTTTTATTCATATAATATTTAAATATAAACATACCTAGTGCCATGGTATAAAAAGAGACCTAGTGCTCCTATTAGAGCTACTGACTTACGTTGGCATGCTTGAATCCTTGAATGACTTAGCTCTTCGTTGGGGAGGGTTCTTGCGAGTAAGTGAATCTCAAGAATAACAAATTATTTAATAATCATGCCAGGACTGGACATTCATAGACATCCTTTATTTTCTTAAATATTATGTTTTAGCGGACGGACATTGTTAGACATTGGCAATGGGTATATAGATGTGTAATACCGAGTAGGGTAGAGTCGTAGAGTAACCTAATTCCGGCCGTTTCCAGTATCCGATCACCTTTCAGAAAAAATCGTTATAACTAGTAATTTCGTAGGATTTATTCCAAATGTTTGCTCTTATGCTGTTCTTTTAAATGTCTCTTTAAAGTAACAATATTCTTTTTATTCTTGTTAATCAGTCTTCTTCGAAAAAATAACTTTTTGTGCCGTGATCCAATCGGGTAAGGTTTTTTTTATAATTTTACCGTTTAATCGTTTCTTAATTCTTAAAAAAACAAAAATTTAAATAAAAAACAATCAATTTATTTAAGCTTGACCTAATAAATGCAGTGCCCAGAAATGGGACACTAGATAGCTGAAAATAGGAAACAAAGGCCGGATTTAGGAAAATCGGACATTTGTTTACAAAAACTTAAATAAATTATTTCAGGAAACTATTATTAACTTTATTTTAAATTTCGCCAAAAAATAAATTAATAAAGTACATTTTACTTCAAATGTTCATTTTTTACGTTTCTGTGCTTTATTTTAGGAGCTACTAGCAACTCTACCCTAGTCACTATAATTAGTCTGTTCCATTGGGAGGTGGCAAAGTACTACTAATAGTTAATTAGCGATTTTCAATGGAACGCACTTTCAACCAGTTCAATACAAATCGTATCTACACGGGAAGAAGAGCATAAGTAGATGATTGTACTAGATTAACCAAAACATCTACTAGAAGTAAACTACCACTTCCAATGGAACAGGGCTATTATTAAAATCGACACATGCTGCAAAAAGGGGTTCATGCTGACCATATACAATTCTGTTGAAGTTTCGAAAAGATCTACTTGGGACATTTATGTTGATTTTACACAATAATTCACTTGAGTTTACATTTAAAATGGTTCTTCTTCTACTTACGGCCGATTTCTTCACAGAGTCCTAGCGCTAGTACCGGTCCTAGTCCTAAAGTTAGTACTCAAATCGGTATCAACTCATTTCTTCACTCAAGTACTAAGCCCTAGAACTGTCAATTTAGGACCGAGTACTAGTTAGGACTTGGTACTAGCTAGCTCCTCAAAATCTGCTAGTACCTGGTTATTATACCAATCGTTAGTACTCAAATCCAAGTACCAAGTGATTTCTTCACACAAGTTCTAAGCCCTAGTACTGTCAAATTGGTACCGATTTTTGCTTAGGACGTCCTAAAAGTTAGAACCAAAAAATCGACAGTCTAGCGACGATAATACTTGATTTGGTTGCAAAAAATCCATTTATTCCAAAATTTAATTAGCAGTTTTGAGATTTGGTGTCTTTTTAAATAGATACTTTTATTGATTTTTATTCTGATTTTGTAATTTTATTTTTTGTCGAAATTTTTCATTTTGTATTTTTTTTTTGTTGAAGAAAATGGATTTAACTTTTGATGCAGATTTGGTAAACGACATCTGTCCCGCAATTAAAAATGTTGTGGGTAGACTTTTTTAACAAAAAGTCAGCGCCTTTTACTTTTTCAAGTTAATAACGCGACTCGCACCGATGATTTCATTGAAATCACACAAAAAAAGACTGCACTTTTAAAAACTGTTATTTTTATTGAAATATAAAGGTACAAACGTCTAATACGGAAACTATTTTTTTTATGTGCTAACTTAAAATGATTCTTCTTCCGGCGGGCGACCTTCGTAGTAAATAGACATGACATCCCATTTTTGATGGTGACACTTCTTGATTAAATTTGAATTTTAACTTTTTTTATTTTCATTTTTTCTTCTTAGGTCTTCTTAAGCGTCACTATAATTTTTTTAAATTATTTTTTAAATTATGATTTCACTAAATTTCAACGTTTTTTGTATATTTTGTTTTGTTTGATTTACTGAATTATCAAATAATCTATTTAAAACTTCAAAATATTGTCAAAATGACAGTTAGACCAGTTTTATACGAATTAATTCTTAGGACTGCGTTGTGAACTTAGATCAGGTCCTATAAATGTGAAGAAATGCTCAGGTACTAAGCTGGGCTAGTACTCATGTGAAGAAATTGGCTGTTAAAGTTTCAAGATCTAATAATTTTAAACGATGTGTATAGGGAGGTAAGTTAACATCTCTGTTCCAAGGTAGATTTTGCAGCGCAAACAGAAAAAAAAAAAACTTTTTCTGAATACATTCGATCCGATTTATATTTGTAGTGTAACATAGGCACCATACACTGCTGCAATATTCAAGCCCAGATCTCACAAGAGCACAGTATAAAGTTTTAAGTATTTGTGGGTCGTTAAAATCTGTTGCCCACCGTGTATCGTATGCAACCAAGTTTACAATCTGCATAAATAGTCAAAATGGATTTTAAAAGTTAACTTAGCATCAAAAATAACTGACACGTTCCAATGATTTATCAACAATGGTATAATTCATTATCAAAGAAGAAAGCTTTCGAGTAAAGCCTGAACTACATAGAAACACAAAGTGAAAAAAATAGAAATTTTTCAAAAAATTCATATTTTTAAATGTCACATCAATAAATTTTGTTTTTGTTATTTCGTACTTTTGTTTAATTTGTATACTATTTTTGACTTTGTGTTTTAATGTAGTTCTAGCATAAAGGTCATTGCTTTACATTTTGATAAATTTAAAGACATATCATTTATATTGCACCAATTAAAAAGTTTATTTAAGTAACTTTGGAGAAAATGCGCAACTTCATGGTTCTTGAAAGAATGGAATAATTTTGTTTAATCGGCAAACATAAGAATCTTTGCACGAGTTATTACATTAGACATAACACAAATAATGTTGGGCCAATGTGACTTCCTTGAGGGCCACCAGAATAGACATTTATAATTTTAGACATTTTATTCTTAAAAAACACATATTGAGTTCATTCTGAAAGGTAGGATTTTAACTACACTAGGAACTAGTCGGAAAAGTCTATACGGGCTAATTTCTTCAATAATATGGTTTGGTTAACACGATCAAACGTTTTGGAGAAATCTCAGTAAATAACATCAGTTTGAAAACCATCCTAATCTTTTATCACAGTGTTCGAGAAGAAATGTGTTCGAACCAAATGTTTGTGGTTGCCGATTTTCCTTCTGTGAAGCCATGGTGATAGGGAGAAATCTATTGATTCCAGTTACTTTTTAAGAGGTCAAACATGATGTTTTTAAAAGATTTTGGAATACAAGACAGTTTAGCAATACCTCTATAATTTTCACATTTCCGGAAAAATTGATTTAAAAAAAAAATTAAACAAATAACACAATAATAACGCACTAATAACATACATTTTTTCACTGACTAGGAAAGAATTTTGTCAGGTCCCTAGAACATAGAGTTTTTCATTTTTAAAATATAATTTTTTATCACACTTTCACGATACCTTTCCTTTCGTCTCACCTCACTTGACCTATTGACACCCCATCAATCCCCAAATAAAATGATTTAATTTTTCATATCAAGTTGTGTAAAATTAATTTATTTAATACAATCAAGACATTTTGTTTTCATTAAACTAAACCGTTAAAGAAAATACGTTGTCTAATTGAAACTTGTAATTAACTATATAAAAATTTGTAATAAGGAAAATTATGTTATATTATTGAAAAATTGAATTGAGTAATAAGAAATGTATTGAAAAGGAATTAAAAATAATAGATATGTTTGTTGCGAGAAATATAATTAAATAACACGGTGTTACAAAAATGAGGTTTTAAAATATACGCGGGCGGAGACCTATCAGGTTTTGTAGAGCTAGTCGCACTGAATACGAAACGGTATTTGAAAATCCCCTAACACCCCCAAAATCTGGAGTTACGGGCAAAAAACGGTTTTTTGGACCTTCACCCATTGAAAAAATTCTAGCTTCGACAATTTTTTACCCATTTTCGATTTTTTTACAGTTTCTGATAGAAGATAAATATACTTTTTTAACAATGTATAAAACATGTAACTCGGTTAAACCACTTAGAATTTATAAGATGTCAAAGTTCAAAAATTCAATTTTTTTTGTCATTTGCCCAACTTCGGCATCAATTTAAAGTATATGTTTTCAAAACAACATGCTATTTAAAAAATATATTCTAAAACTATATCTATTTCCCAATTGATCGATGTATTTTTTATGAAAATCACTTCAAAATTGGCTTAGAAAAAAAAATTTTTCGATTTCAACCCAGATACAGAAATTCGAACTTTTAGGTATAGAACAAAAATGTTGTTTCGGCACGTAGTAGGATAAGTTGGACGCCAGGATTTGATTAAGGGTTTTTGTAGAGGAGCTCAATACAAACATTTTTTTTCTTTAAGAGGGGGATCTATCTCCCCCCGTTTAGGTGGGAGGGGCATTTTTCTAAAAAAAAATTATCAAAATAAAAAAAAATTATTAAAAAACAACGGCAACATTTACAGTAATAAATGGTACCATTTCCAAAAGGCAAAATTGTGCATTTGATTCTAATTTTTAAATCAATATAATATTACAAATAGTTTTTGAAATAATCGATTTCAAAGTTAAAAATAAGGGAAAAAAAAATTTTGAAAACTCATTTTATACTATTTTTGTCCAGACTGTGAATTTTAGTAAATAAATTACTTAGACAGAAAACTGCCTCAATTAATTCCTTATCGAACAGTGAAAACTATATGTTTCTATGTCTTCTAGTTTTTGAGAAAATTGAAAAATAAAAACAAATAAAAACAAAAAATATTTTGAAAAAAGAAAAATCTGATAAAATAATTTTCCAATTTTCCCAAAAACTAGAAGACATAGAAACATAAAGTTTTCACTGTTCGATAAGGAATTAATTGAGGCAGTTTTCTGTCTAAGTAATTTATTTACTAAAATTCACAGTCTGGACAAAAATAGTATAAAATGAGTTTTCAAAATTTTTTTTTCCCTTATTTTTAACTTTGAAATCGATTATTTCAAAAACTATTTGTAATATTATATTGATTTAAAAATTAGAATCAAATGCACAATTTTGCCTTTTGGAAATGGTACCATTTATTACTGTAAGTGTTGCCGTTGTTTTTTAATAATTTTTTTTTATTTTGATAATTTTTTTTTAGAAAAATGCCCCTCCCACCTAAACGGGGGAGATAGATCCCCCTCTTAAAGAAAAAAAATGTTTGTATTGAGCTCCTCTACAAAAACCCTTAATCAAATCCTGGCGTCCAACTTATCCTACTACGTGCCGAAACAACATTTTTGTTCTATACCTAAAAGTTCGAATTTCTGTATCTAGGTTGAAATCGAAAAATTTTTTTTTCTAAGCCAATTTTGAAGTGATTTTCATAAAAAATACATCGATCAATTGGGAAATAGATATAGTTTTAGAATATATTTTTTAAATAGCATGTTGTTTTGAAAACATATACTTTAAATTGATGCCGAAGTTGGGCAAATGACAAAAAAAATTGAATTTTTGAACTTTGACATCTTATAAATTCTAAGTGGTTTAACCGAGTTACATGTTTTATACATTGTTAAAAAAGTATATTTATCTTCTATCAGAAACTGTAAAAAAATCGAAAATGGGTAAAAAATTGTCGAAGCTAGAATTTTTTCAATGGGTGAAGGTCCAAAAAACCGTTTTTTGCCCGTAACTCCAGATTTTGGGGGTGTTAGGGGATTTTCAAATACCGTTTCGTATTCAGTGCGACTAGCTCAACAAAACCTGATAGGTCTCCGCCCGCGTATATTTTGAGTGTTACACCGTGTAATTAAAAGACATTTAATGACTCCTCTTTGTTGTGCTCACAAAATCTATTTTTTCTTCTTTTAAAATTGTATTACTTTTATTTTTATTATTTTTTTTAAGCCTTTGCCATTTTTAAGTAGAAAGAATTTATTAAATACGAAAACTAATCCTACTTGATTTTTTTTATTTTCTGTTGTTTGTATAGTAGCCCAGTCATTTTAGTCATTTTTAAGCCCAATCTGCGGAAAAATTCCTACTGGGCTGAATTTTGGTATACAGCTTAATGACGGCTTTGTTATGAAGATGTGAAAAATCGACATTGATATCGTGTCCGCGTTAAGAGTTATAGGGGTCAAAAGGTCACAAAAATTGGTTTTTCACGATTTTCAGCAAAACGGTAAGTCTTATCAAAAAATTTTCAATGCAAGAATTGTAGACCAGATTATTATATATAAAAAGTGTCATGACACTTTTTTTCCTAAGACCCACCGTTTCTTAGGTATAACGATTCAAAAAGTTGAAGTTTAGTTGTAATCGTCATAATCCTATTCCTGAAAAAAAAACTCCTAACTGAAAAGTTCTTGAAATTTCATTATTTTTTTAGCTTGAATTTCGTTCCTCAACTGTTAAGAATATGGGGAAACCAAAAAAAATGGAAATTTTCGCCATTTTTCCGATTGGGGCCCTTCTCCCGAAACCATTTCCCTGGGAATTTTTGTTTAGAATATGTCTGAAAATATACAGGGTGTGCAATAGAGAATGGACAACCCTAAAACGGCTTATAGCTACACTTATGATTGTTCTAAAAACAGATAGAAAAAAGTTCTATCGCAACCAGTTCATAAAATATGGACTTTTTTTCGTTCAGTGTATTTTAAATTTTATCATCTTATGTTTTCGTTCACTACAACCACGAATGAATGAATTTTATTTATTTCTTTTTTTATAATTTTCTACAATCATTGGATGAGTACATAAACACTTTAAAAATTTCATAGCTATTGCACATTTTCGTAAAAAAAATTTTGAAATCTGTTTTTTGATGCAAAATGTAAAAAAAGTATTTTATGAAAAATTTTAAACACCTGTGGTATAAAATAAATCTATAGAAACCTAGGTGGCCATCTTTCTTAAAAATATTCTCCTTATACCAGAATATTTTTAAGAAAGTTGGCCACCTAGGTTTCTATAGATTTATTTTATACCACAGGTGTTTAAAATTTTTCATAAAATACTTTTTTTACATTTTGCATCAAAAAACAGATTTCAAAATTTTTTTTACGAAAATGTGCAATAGCTATGATATTTTTAAAGTGTTTATGTACTCATCCAATGATTGTAGAAAATTATAAAAAAAGAAATAAATAAAATTCATTCATTCGTGGTTGTAGTGAACGAAAACATAAGATGATAAAATTTAAAATACACTGAACGAAAAAAAGTCCATATTTTATGAACTGGTTGCGATAGAACTTTTTTCTATCTGTTTTTAGAACAATCATAAGTGTAGCTATAAGCCGTTTTAGGGTTGTCCATTCTCTATTGCACACCCTGTATATTTTCAGACATATTCTAAACAAAAATTCCCAGGGAAATGGTTTCGGGAGAAGGGCCCCAATCGGAAAAATGGCGAAAATTTCCATTTTTTTTGGTTTCCCCATATTCTTAACAGTTGAGGAACGAAATTCAAGCTAAAAAAATAATGAAATTTCAAGAACTTTTCAGTTAGGAGTTTTTTTTCAGGAATAGGATTATGACGATTACAACTAAACTTCAACTTTTTGAATCGTTATACCTAAGAAACGGTGGGTCTTAGGAAAAAAAGTGTCATGACACTTTTTATATATAATAATCTGGTCTACAATTCTTGCATTGAAAATTTTTTGATAAGACTTACCGTTTTGCTGAAAATCGTGAAAAACCAGTTTTTGTGACCTTTTGACCCCTATAACTCTTAACGCGGACACGATATCAATGTCGATTTTTCACATCTTCATAACAAAGCCGTCATTAAGCTGTATACCAAAATTCAGCCCAGTAGGAATTTTTCCGCAGATAAAACCTAAAATTACTGGACTATAGTTTTTATTTTTTTTTTTTGAGTGCAGTAGTAACAAGTGTTTTCTTTTTGCTTTTTTTATTTAATTAAATTTAAAATCCCATTCACAACACAAGATAATTTTAATTCTTTCCGCAGGTCTAAGTTATGCAGACAACAACAAGGACGTTCATCACTTTTTCATGGGCAACAAAGCAAACGACGAAACTTGCTCCAAAGTTTCAACGCTCCTCTTTTCGAGGATGACCTAGAGATTCTTCCTAGTTTTCATTTTGAACAAAATTTATGCAAAAAAAAAAAAATCTTAAATAAAGTCTGATGTCCTGAGAACAACTTGAAACTAAGAGATTAATAAAAAAAAAAACAAAAAGAAAAACTGATACGAACTAAACAAAAAATTCTCCAAAAAACTCTCCAATGAAACCCGAAATAATGGCCAGTAATACTTACATCAAAACCATCGAGTGGGACATGATGGACAAGAAGAAATTCTTTCCTCTGTCCATGTTAAGCTCGTTCTCGGTGCGTTGTTGTCTCTTCCCTCTGACAGTGATCAAAACACAACTCCAAGTGCAGCACAGAAGCGATGTCTACAAAGGCATGATCGATTGTGCTTTCAAAATATACAAATCCGAAGGTGTTCCAGGATTGTATCGAGGCTTTTGGATATCCTCGGTGCAAATTGTATCGGGGGTATTCTATATAAGCACGTACGAAGGAGTGAGACATATATTGAATGATTTCGGTGCTGGTCATCGAATGAAGTCTCTGATAGGAGGCGGATGCGCCTCGTTGGTCGGCCAGACCATTATAGTGCCATTCGATGTGATATCGCAACATGCAATGGTGCTGGGCATGGGCATGGGTGGCAAGTCGCATATGAATCCCTTAGGAATTAATACTGGACCGAATAGGAGTAGATTAAATATTTCATTAGACATTGCCAAAGAGATTGTGCGGAGGGATGGATTCAAAGGATTCTATCGTGGTTATACGGCCAGTTTGATGGCTTATGTACCAAATTCAGCTTTATGGTGGGTTTTCTATCACATGTATCAAGGTAAGAGTATATTTTAAATATTCTAATTGGAAGTTTTTGACTTAATGAAGTCTTATTTGTTTTTCAGAGGAATTGTGTCGAGTTTGTCCACCTTATGTGTCGCATCTATTAATTCAATGTGTAGCTGGTAGTTTAGGAGGTTTTACAACAACTATTATTACAAATCCTTTGGATATTATTCGAGCGCGATTACAGGTAAGCCAAATTTGTTTTTTTTTTTAGACAAAAATTAGTTTTTAAAAATTAAAATATAAGTAGTTCTTGGAAGAAGTTTTAAAAGAGTTGTCTCTAAAACCATACAACCATTACGCAAGTCGAACTACTACTTGGCAACACTTAATATTTATATTACGACAGTAAGGCAATAATGAGCTATTTTCCTGGCTACCCGATCTTTGTTTTTTTTTTTCTAGGGTTGTATGTCGGGGTAACATCTTCACCACAAACAGACTACTTGAAACCAAACAATTAGTACGGCCACCTAACCTTGTGGTGAGGCAGTTTGTTGTTAATGTCAAAATAATGTCGAAAATGATTGTTCAGCGCTATTGTGAGTTTAACGTGAACAAGATTCCACCCGGAAAAATTGAATTTCACTTTTCACCTATTGTGAGTTTCGGGCAAAAAGTTGTTCACGTTCGGACATCTCTTTGTATTTTCATTTTTTTTTTAAATTAATTTGCGAGGTATTCGACAACTCTCCTCTCACTAAAATTTTGGTGCCGAACAAGAATCTAGTATAGCGGAAAATGTAAATTCCCTTCTTGTGAAACTCATGATAGCTTTTTAAATTCCGGGCGGAAAACATTCCACGTGAAACTCACAATAAGATAAGATAAGAAAATTCTCTTCCGGGGTAACATACTAATTATTCACTGTTTTTCTTATAGTATTTGAAACTATGGAGCATCCATGCAACCAAATCAGTAACGGCTTTGTAGCATTTTCGTGAAATATTTTTTGGTTTCACTCTGCATAATTGTGTAGAAAACAACACGGCTATTGACGTAAAAAGTGCACACGTAAAATTTTATTAAGTGGCTTTACTAACTCAGGTTATTTGTATCTAAAGTCCGGATACGGATATCCATGATATTTTAGTAGAATATAGTAGAACTTTTGCTGACCGCGTCTCCCCTTATCACTCCGAGGCTTCTTTAAGGGCCAAATGGACCACAAGATAAAAATTTTGTTAAAGAACCAAGAGTTAAATTTCAATAGCGACTAGAACGAATGAGGATTGTTGGGAATCTATAGGGAAATTTGGCCACAAGAATTTATTTTGTGGCCATATCCAGGCATGTCAAATTTCGCCATCCCGCCCATAATTGTTCACTTGTACAGGATAATTCAATTCAATTAAACTGTTTTGCTTGTAAAAAATTTCCGATACGAATGGAATTCGTGATAAGACCGAATGTATATTCATTAGACCCACTATTTCCAAAACCTCATAATCAAACTGTAGAAATTTCCGGAGGGTCAATGAAAACTGTTTTATTCTCAAATAAATTGAGTTTCAATGATTTTTTTGGGATGGAATTTAATATTACACCAAGAGCCTGCAGCAAGTTTTTGGTGAGTGATAGCAAAAAATGATTGATATTCTTGGAATATGTAAAATATGCATTTGAAAATTATGATGCAGTTTCTAAAATAGTTATGATACCATTAAAATGGCTAGCAACGACTTTTAAAACATAAAGTAAATATTGACAGTTCGAAGCGAATTTCATTTTCAGCCAATTTAAACACTAGCATTATTTATTCATCCTTTTATATTTTATTCATTTCAGGTGCAGCGATTAGATTCAATGAAAGTCGCCTTCCGAGACCTTTGGGCTGAAGAGAGAATGAATGTATTCTTCAAAGGACTATCTGCCCGTCTAGTCCAATCAGCAGCCTTCTCGTTTAGTATAATCCTCGGTTATGAAACAATCAAGCGAATAGCCATAGACGAACAGTACAAACATCTCATACGTTGGTAAATAAAGCAAAAAAAACTCTCTTACTATCTGTCAGATTCACACAAAAATTAAAAATTGTTTAACAAAAAAAAAAATGACTTGATGATAATTCATCAATATCTATTTTAACAACATTTTTGAGCACAAAAAAAAAGAAAACATATAATTATAAATCTATTGTAATAAAATAATATTTATTTTGCATTTATGACAAAGAACAATAAAAAAAAGAAGAATCAAATTAATACAGAAAATTGCCATCAATTGAGAGTTGAATAAAAAAATAACAAACGATACTAAACAAAAATCTTTAAAAAAAAAACCAAAGAGATTTGAATGCGCGTTTCGCCCGATTAACTTTTCATCCACCGATGAATTATATGAAACAAATACAACAAAATAAAATAAATATTGTTAATTTAATTTATTTATTTTATATACAAAAAAATTATAAATAAAATCATAAATGAAAACAAAAAAAAAATTATTGAAATAAGAATTAGGATTTATTTTTTTTTTTTTCAATAGAAAACAATTTATATTATTTGCATTCCATTCAATCAAGATTGTTCATTCTATTTGAACAGAAAACAAAAAAAAATATATGTATCAATGAAGATTGTACAGTTTAATTGAAAATTGTTGAAAAACTGGTTTGTTTTTTTTTTTTGGTAAAACATTTATGCCCAATCTTGGATAACTGACCCTTTGTGGTAGTTAAGTTGCTGTACAATCATATTCAAAGAAAAAATATTATTTTTGTTTTTTCATAAAATCATGCTGTTTTTTTGAAAAGCTTTATTTTGTAAAACAAATTTTTGTCATAAAAAATATTATTAAATAATTTATTGTAAGACCAGCAAAAGTTACAAAGAAGAAAACTTACTATTTTACAAAGAAAAGTTTTTTTTTTTTTTTCATTTTAAATGACGCCACTGTAAATATGTAATTTTATTTATATAATTATTTTTTTTAGTTAATTCTCAGTTATATTATATCCTCCAAACCTCATTGTTATTTATTAATACCAAACCAAAATTACAACAACAACAAAAAAGATAGAAAATAAGTTCAAATATTATAAATACATATTTATATTATTCTGTTTGCCAGAATAACTTTTGTTGAGTTTATATAAAATTTTTAAATTTATATTATAAATAAAATGAAATACAAAACATGTATGTAATGTATAAGTAGTAGTATGTATTACTTAGATAAATGGACGAATCGAGGACAGAAACAAACAAAACAAAAATAACAACAAAGTAGTTACCACTTAAATGTTCTTTATTATAAAATAAAAAAAAAATATATAATTACATGAAAATATTTTATTCTTCTTTTGATTTTTTTTTTGTTTATAACAATACCCATACCATTTTATTTTTTTAACTTTAATACAAAAAATGCTCTGTTTCAACACACACATTTGTGCCGAGGTCGGCACTTAATCCAACATTTTCCTAATCATATAGTTGAGGATGCCACCGTTTTTGAAATAGGTAATGTCAACCTCTGTGTCAAAGCGAACAATAGCTTCGAATATTCTTCCATCGGCCTGAAAAAAGAACAGTATTTTTATAAACGTTTTTAATAAAATTTAAAAAAAAAATGTAGCTAGGAAAAGAAAAACAAATTGATTTTAGAGATGATGGAACAAAAATTACTTGATACAATCGAATGGTCGATGCAATTGTGTACCGGTAGCATTTAATTTGGTTTTTCAAGATGTGAAAATAGAATAAAAAGAAGCGATCGCTTTTTATGAACGGAGTGGGCAACTTACAAAGAACTTACAAAAATAAAAACGACATTAGTCCCAGTTCAGAACCTACATATCTCTAATGTAATAATAATGGACATTTTACCAAAGACTATTCATCAAATATGCGGAACAACAATACAGAGCAAAGAAGAACTAACGTTTTGTACACATCATTTGCTCTGTCATATGTGTAACATGTTGAATGTTTCATTGACTCCGGAGCATCTGCTCATATTTGTACTGATTCTTGTCATTGCTTGGAGAATCAGAAATAATTTTGCGAGAGAAAAATATTCAGCACTAAAATAAATTTCACGTGAACAAGATTCCACGATTTAAACTAAATGTAAAAGAATTGATAAGATTTGAAAGATTTTTGTATTTTTAATTAATTTAAAAAAAAAAAAAAAAAATAGTGAAAAAAAGTTGATAACGACAAAATGGAATGTAGGTTGATTAGTGTCGCATAGTTTCCTATTGTTTTCGTCAGCATAGGAGTTACTACTAATTATCGGAAATAAAATGCGAAAGATATATTTCGGGGCTCTAGATGCATATATCAAAACGCAGAGCGTTACATAAATCCGGTATGGAGAATAATTATGACTTCTTTTCTCTGGAGAATGAACTTATTGGCAATCAGATACAAATATACCTGATCTCATTGGAATAGCATCAAATCGAATTAATCTAACACGGAAAGCTTCGATCTATGAGCGAGAGTCGTGATAAAAATTGGGAAATTGGGAAGTTCAACACTTCTATGAGCGCGAGTGTTTGGAACCTCATAGTTTCAACCACTTTCGTACGGGAAGAAAAGAAAAAAACTTGTGCGATTGCAAAAAAAACTTGTAGCCAATGTATAAAATTTCGAATAACCATTTAAATTGTTCAATATGGCAGCATTAGAACTTGCCCCATTTAATTATATAGGTATTTTATCTTTTCACAAAAAATTACATAAAATGTTGCACATGCGCCACAGTGAACGTTTAAATCTTGAAAACCGCACATAATAAACAAATTTTGAAACTCTTAACGAACGCCTCAAATCCAATAGATTGATAAAAACATACACTACTACTACTTCAACGTCATTTTTTTATTATTTTGACAAATTCTTACCTCAACTTCGATTTTCTGCAAGGGCTTGATGTTCTCTGGCAGACTAATATTATACACCTCTCGTCCATTCAAGTTCAAGCTTTCTGCACTTTGTCCAGGTAAGAATTGCAATGGAATAATTCCCATACCAACCAAATTTGATCGATGAATACGTTCGAATGATTCAGCAATAACAGCTTTAATACCCAAAAGGAAAGGACCCTTTGCAGCCCAATCCCTACTCGACCCACTGCCGTATTCCTTTCCAACAACTGCAATCAATGAAGTACCTTCTTCTTTGTACCTAATAAAAAACAAAATCAACATTAAATCAGTTCAAAGATATATAGAAATTCAATAAAAACCTTTCAGCACAATCAAAAACATCCATTTCTTCGTGACTGGGGATGTGTAATGTTCTGGGACCAGTCTTGGTAACCAATTTGTTAACCAATCGAATGTTTGCAAATGTTCCTCGTGCCATTATAGCATCGTTTCCACGTCGTGATCCATATGAATTAAAGTCTCTTGGAGTCAGACCACGTTCAGATAGATATCTAGCAGCAGGACTGTTTCTAGCAATCGAACCAGCTGGAGATATGTGATCAGTAGTAACAGAATCTCCCAAAAACAACAAACAACGAGCATTCTTCAAGGATTTAATTTCTGGCAATTGACGTGTCATTCCATCAAAGAATGGTGGTCTCTTAATGTATGTTGATTCTCCACTCCAAGGATACAGCTGACCATCGGATACTTCTAATTTCTGCCAATCTTCAGAACCCATTTCGATCTTACTGTAAACTTCTTGGAACATAGCTGGAATAACATGTGTATTCTCGACCTTTTGAATTTCATTTCTTGTTGGCCAAATTTCACGAAGGAATACTTTCTCTCCCTTAGCATTCACTCCGATTGGCTCAGTTTCAAAGTCAATATCAACACGTCCAGCAATTGCATATGCAATAACCAACAATGGACTTGCCAAATAGTTGGCTCTGGTGTTTGGGTGAATACGTCCCTCAAAGTTTCTGTTACCTGACAGAACACCACAACACACCAAACCGTTCTTTTCGATTGTGTTGACAACATTATCATCCAATGGCCCAGAATTACCAATACAAGTCATACAACCATAGCCGACAACATCGAAACCCAACTGTTCCAAATATGGAATCACTCCTGATTCTCTCAAATAGTAAGTGACAACTCCAGATCCCGGTGACAGTGATGTCTTGATGTATGGAGCAATGGAAAGACCCTTTTCAATGGCATTCTTTGCTAGCATACCAGCACCTAGCATCACCGAAGGATTGCTTGTGTTTGTACACGAGGTGATGGCTGCTATGACCACAGATCCATGGGTGATCTTGTAGGTTTTGCCATCGTCCCATTGGAATGTGCCAGAAGTGGAAAGTGTATCTGGTGCAATTTCGAATCCTTTGAAGCCGACCTTGAATGAAAATAAAACATACAAATTAAAAATCAAAAATTCTGAGTCTCTGTTAATTAAAAATAAAAGTCTTGACGCAGCGATGTAATCTATAAAAGCACATTCATCGCTATGCAATAAAAATGATATGCCTAAGCGAAATACAGAGGAAAAACAAAATCAAAAACCAATTCAAACGAACTTTGATCGTAATTGCTTTTTAATTAGTTTGTGTTGGGAGGCTCGACTTAACGTTGACACTGCATTTATTTTCAAGTGATTTATTAATGTAAGGTATTTTTTGTGTTTTTTTTTTAATTTTTTTGCATTTGTTTAGAAACGTGCAGTGACATACTTTCAATTACACTAGGTCAGTTGATGTAATATGAATACGATCATCGGTTAGTAAATTGGATTGTCTCAAAGATAAGCTTTTAACAACTTTGATGAGTCAAGTGTTGTACTGACGTAACCACATTATTTTGTGGTTAAAATTAAATAGTAAAAACAAAATGATTACGGAAACATATTTTTTCATTCAAAGCATTTTTCTTATAGATAAGGGGGATCAATATTTCACGTGATATGGTTTCTTTTGCGAATATTTAATTGCTTAATTTTTTACTGCTTTACTATAAGCACATATTTTTGTATATACAAAAAGTTTGATATACTTATTTGAGGAAGTAAGGGCTTAAATAAATTCTTTAGACAACGTACTTAGAGTTTGATTTATACGATTCAACCGATGACTAATTGAAGATTAATGGAAAGCAATTGTCTTAGTTGTTTGAGTATGCATGCTCTGAAAGCAGATATATTTAATTCAGTTTGACGAACCTATTACCAAACAGTCCAAACAGTTTTTTTTTTTAAATCATTAGAAAACCGATTGATTTAACCAAAAATAGAGACGAACTGAAAATTAAACCTTAGAACTTGAACAATCAATCTTGTGATCCTCAAATAAAAGTAAAAAAAAGACACAAGAAAACTTCTTTGAGAGATTATGGAAAATTTTTTGATCCAGCAAAATGCATTAGAGAAAAGACTTTCTAAAAATCCTGTCAGGTTTTCTGAAAATTAAAGATGACTCGTGAACAAACTCAAATAAATTGGACACTCAATTTTCAGGAAGCGCCCAAGTTATTAAAGCGTTTGATCTTTTTAGGTCAAATAGTAATTTAACACTTATTTTGAAAAACTGCACTGGACAGTCTGACGGAAAAATTCAAGTTAACTCTAAATGAATTCAGATATTATTCTTCTTTTTCAAAAGTCAAAGACTGGGTCACTTAACTCAGATTCATTTTGACAACGGAGAGATAAAAGTATTAATTTATCATAATTCATCCTACTCCTCTGTGATAGCCACTTCTACCTAGATTCAAAGTGGTGGCAAGTAATATCTCTAAAGCTAAAGATTTAGAGAAAAAATAAAATAAAGCCTAGTACATACTTGTGAAGCAAGTCGTGAAGTAAATCCATACATTTTTTTTTTGGTCACTTGTAAATTTTCCTGTTGGCCTTCGTGGTGACAAAAAAAAATTGGAGAGTTTTGCTTCACGACGTGAAGAAGTTCACTTGCAAAATTTACGGGAATCTCTTTCATTCATGAATCTACTCCCCTTATATATTTTTTCGAACAAAATTAATATGAAAATTGAAAACAAAAAAAATTATATGAATTCACTACACGACTTACTTCACAAGTATGTTCTAGGCTTAAGGGAAGAAAAATAATGGAATTTCATAAGTAACGTAGACTAAATTTAAAGCTGTTTTTTAAATGATGGTGACCCCAAAATGAAATTTTCCTTTTGATTTCTTGTATAAAAAGGAATTACAAAAGAGCTGTTTTTTTTCTATTTGTTTTTTTTTTTTTTTTTTTCTATACAAAATATGTATATCAACATAAGAACAAAACTATTTAATTATCAACTTTAGTCGACACCTTATTGATTTCACATGGAGGATGGAATGACAACATTCCGAAATGCATTCAAGGTACTTTTCTTACTTTAAAGTAAAAAGTTTTTGTTTTTTTCTTAAAAGTAAAAAATTGTGAAATCAGCAAGACTTCGACGATTTAACAGAGTAAAAGACCCTAGAAACATTCACAAATGAGTAGAAATTCACAATTCCAGGACAACTACATTTGGTAAAGTTTTTTTTTTTTTTAAGTTCAAAAATACCTCCAAAATGTGTATATTTACGAAAACAAAAAACTTTTTTCTCTAAATAAAAACCATTGTAAAAATACTTAATTCTTAAACGATTTAGGAAAGATTTCAATTTCTTAAGATTAAGAGATTAATTAGGATAAAATAGAATCTCTGAAGAAAAGTGTAAACACACTCAAAATGTAGAAATGATAAAAACTATACCTCAAGCCCACTTAGAATTGAATTTATAATATTAAAATAGCGCATTTGCGCACCAGGTCAAATGACGGTTTAAGAAGACTACATTCCAAAAGCCTTCTTATTTAAATAAAAAAAAAACATCAAAATTTGTTCTGAGAATTTCCAAAGAGAAGCCTTCATTGACTCGACTCACACAAATTTTGTACCTCAATGATTTCGACCCTAGAGTTAAAGTTTTCCCTAAAAATCGAAGAGAAAAAGATTACCAAATCAGCTGCAAGGCTTCGAAAAAAGTGGTATTTACATTGAAAATGATTTGTTTTGAAATACGATCCCTTCGAAAAACACAAAATGTTTTATTTATTTATTCCTCAGATAATATTCAAGTTACAAAAAAAATCTGAGGATTCTCTCTACTGACTTAACCCAATGTAAACAAACACAAACTAGGTTACAAATAAAACATTTTTTTGTATCAATTGCATTTTAACATTCATAAGTGTGCACCTCCTTTTGTTGTTTTTTTTTTTTTTTTCTATATTTGCCTTACTTCTTGTTCCCAATTTTCTTCAAGAATTGCTTACTCATCATAAAGTAAAAAAAAAAACATAAATATTTGGGTTACAGAAAATTTTCCTATTCTAGGTATTAATAATAAAATTTTTTAAAACAAAAATCAATCAAGCCTTATAGCTTTATAAAAACACCTCATTTTGGTATGTTAGTCAACAGTTTTAATTGCTCGTGCGCCCTGTAAACATCTTCGCGTGTTTAGTTTTTTTTTGTTGATTGAAATAAAAAATCAAAGTGTTGTATATTTTACGAAACAGTTATTTGAAGTGTTTGAGTTTCTGCAATTAGTTGCTTTGGTGTACTAGTTTATGATGGTCATGGTCTTAAGCAATCATAAAGCTAGAACATCAATGCAATTCGTTGATGGAACCAACTTTTATATTCATTCAATTTTCTCGCGAATTCACCACAATCAATCATGGATTGAAAAAAGCCTCCTGCAAATTCAACACAAATGTACTTATATTGAGTTATCTAAGGAAATAGTAGCCGTGATTCAATCCTGATTTTCATATCACAGTTGCTGTTTCCTTTAGATAGCTCTTTTGTGCACTACAATCAATTTCATTGGATATCGATAATATTTGCAGTAGTTTGTTTTTTGAAGATTTTACCCCGAGTGTTTTTTTATGAAGTCAGTCCAAGATTATGGGATAAACCAAGTCTAGTTGGTGTGAATTTTTAAAGTGCTACTCATCACTGGGCTTTTGTTTATCTCATAATAGAAAAGTTATTCATCTCATTAGCTTACCTTGCTGGTCAAACAGGATTGAAAATCTGCCTTCATGTCAGTAACAGAGACTCGATCGTGAGGACGTTTTGGACCTGACACAGATGTGACCACATTTCCAAGATCGAGGGTGATGGTCTATTAAGAAGTTGCAAATGTTATTCGAAGTAATTTGATTAAAAGAAGAATTTTGCCATACCTCTGTATAAATTGGATCCTGAGACTCATTGGAAAAGTCTCGCAATTGATGGGATTTCTCCAAATATTGCTGAATAATTTGAATTTTCTTTTCAGCTCGATCTATAATTTTAAGAATAACAAAATATATTTTTTTTAGAGATCGTTTATGGTATTGAAGAAAGTGCAGAACTTACTTGTTTGTCTCATATAAGCCAAAGTATTCAAATCAATTGGGAAATAACCAACAGTAGCACCGTATTCAGGACACATATTACTGATTGTGGCACGATCAGCTATACTCAACTCAGATACACCTGGACCATAGAATTCTACAAATTTACCAACAACACCTAATTGTCGGAGATTTTTGGTAATTGTCAGCACCAAATCAGTTGATGTTACAAGTGGATTCAATTTTCCAACCAATTTGTAACCAATAACTTCTGGCAACAACATGGAAATCGATTGACCCAACATAACAGCTTCAGCTTCAATTCCTGGAAAACAACAATTCAAAGAACTATTTTGTAGAGAATTTTCGAATTTTTGAATAAAATCTAGAAAGTTTGCCATCACTTTCTTTTAAACAGTTTTATTTTAATTGAAAAAGAAAAACATACCTCCAACACCCCAACCAAGTACTCCAAGACCATTTATCATGGTGGTGTGTGAATCAGTTCCAACAACACTATCGGGATAGAGAATCTTTCCGCCTTCTATATCATCTTCGAAAACAACACGTGCCAAGTATTCCAAATTGACTTGATGTACAATACCAGAACCAGGTGGAACAATTAACATATTGTTGAATGCACGAGCTCCCCACTAAAATCAATCAAGATTAAAAATCAAAATGGAAAAATTTTACAAGATCGAATGTTACCTTCAAAAATGTAAATCTTTCCTTGTTGCGTTCAAATTCAAGATTTTGATTCTTGCTCAAAGCATCAGTTCTATAACAGAGAAACAATTTATCTATCATATTGTCTTTTCCTTTTAAGACTTACGTTCTTGCAAAATCAACTTGAACAGAATGATCGATAACAAGATCAGCTGGACAGATGGGATTAATTTTTTCTGGATTTCCCTTCAAACTTAGTACGGCGTCACGCATAGCAGCAAAGTCGACAACTGCTGGTACACCAGTGAAATCCTTTAAATTAATATTTATTTATATTTATTTTTTTCTTACAAACATTTTAATTAATTTACTTGTAAGATAACTCTGGCTGGCTTAAATGATACTTCGACATCATTTTCTCCTTGTTTGGCACTTGGAGACCATCCCAAAATACTTTGAACATCCTTTTCCAAGATATGAAAGTTATCACAGTTACGAACAGCAGATTCCAATAGAACACGAACAGAGTAGGGCAATTGATCTGGAATTTTTGTTATCGATTAATCCACGTTACATTTATTTCCTCAGCATTTTTTTTTTCAATGTTGCAACTTCATAAAAATGAATTGGCTAATAGATATGTTCAGGTATTTACAGTTAAGAAGTGGACAAAACCCTCAAGACTGGTTTTAAACATCAACAAACGCTTTGGTTGTATTCACTTAAGTGTAGTCGACTTTCGGGGGAACGTAGTATATACAACGTGAATATCTTTGAATAAGCAGAAAAAACATTTCGACAGACCATAATCAGATGGAGGGATGTGGTGATTATCAATTTCAACGGATGTTTCGATTTAAACTCCATTATTGTGGTACCTATCATTATTCCAGAAGGTACAAACATATTATATACATACAATCCCAAAACAATGAGAGGCTTAGCCGTTATTTATCGCTATGGACCGACATGGACCTTCTTCTAATATTAAAATAAACTGCTAACCTCTCACTCAATAAATCTGCTTCCCAATTTACGCCTATTTTTTGACTACATAAAATAAGCATTATTAGATTGTTGTCAAGCATACAATAATGATCTCATTTAGCGCGAAATGTGCAATCACAAAATCTTAAGGTATTCTTAAATAAATTCATTTTATTTAAACAGATGCTATCATATCCGAAACTCCCATAAATGTTATCTTTAGACTTTGTTCGTTAGTTATTAGATTATCATTTCCTTTTATGATATCTTATGATCATTTTTTTTTTTAAACATTTTTTCTCCTTAATACAAATCTTATCTCAATAATAACTTTCACACAGTAATATAGCCGCACCTAATCAGCCAAACCAAAAAATCAAATCACAATGAAACCGCAAAATAAATTTCAAATTAGATTTGTTTTTCTTTACATTTTTTGTAATCATTTTTAATGGAAAACATCGTTGGATAAACAAACGCTTGGGGCAATTTTCTTACAGTTTTGAGTGCATCATGCATTTGAATCTCAATAGACTCAGTCTATTTTCAGAGAACAAAGAAAAGGTGAATAGAGAGGCATTTTAAATTGGTTCTCATTCAAGATCTTTGACCATACTAGGAAAACCTAAGACATTATTTTACATTTTATATTCAAATTCAAGAAGAGTTCTGTTGCGATGAACAGAAAAAGACTGGCATTTATGTATTTACATTTAAAGCATTACAATTACGATCACACCAATCAACTATAACATTTAAGTCATTTTGAAGCAAAAAGCAATCATGAACATTTTTAACACGTAAGAATATCTTCAAATCATCAGCGTACATTAAACAGGATGAAAATTTCAACAGTGATGGAATTTCATTTATAAAGATATTGAACAACAATGGGCCCAAATGACTTCTCTGGGGAACGCCACATGACATTTTAATAGTTCTTGAATAAGCATTTTCTAATTTAACTTTTTGTTTTCTATTCTTAAATAATTAGAAATCCATTTTGGATTCCAAAAGAATATAATCTACTTATTAAAATGTCATGTGAAACGGTTTCAAATGCTTTGACAAAATCAGTGAACACCACGTCTACTTGGCCACCAACTAAAAATATGTTTCTCATACGCTTATAAAAATGAAGCATGATTTTGTGTTAAAGCCCAACAAGAAGCTCCAAATAACTTTTGCATTCGGTCGTTAAATTTCCGCTCCTTTCTCACCGTTGGCTTTTTTGAAACAAAGTAAAGTAATTATCGTCTGCCTCGGCTAGGGATTAAATCGCACACACCCTGTTGTCAATTGCTTGCCGAAACTAGGTAAATAATCCCACCGACTCACAGTGCGGCGACTAGTGGAAAAAAATCAAAAAAAAAAAATTGCCAAAAATGTGGAGCAAGTATGCCAAATTCAAGGTAATTAGTCTGAGTGAATGAATCAACAGTTAATTTATGATAAAGTTCAATCTTCTGTTGTCAGAGATGCTCAGAAGATCAATAAAAAAAAAAAAATAATGAGAGTAAGATTTTTAGTTAACGGTCAAAAGAGCATTTGTTGAAGAAAAAAAGAAGATATGATATTTTTTTTGCTAGATTCATATTCAGGAGAGAAAATATAATTATTCTAACTGCATTATTTTTTTTTGCATGTAAATTTATATTTTTTTTGAGAGTCCAAATCAAAGCTTCTTTGTGCGTGTTAAGTACTAACTTCGATAAGCTATATATTTTTGGAAGGGTCCGATGGGAAAAAAGTGTTTTTATTTAAAGAAAGTAAACAATTATACCTTTTAAAAAAAGTAAGTTTTTTTTGCAGAAGCCTGCTCTTTCTCTTGCAACAAGTGTTTGTTTACGAGTATTTTTTACATAATGTGTTCCGCTAGGGAGCTTTTTGATGCTTGTTTTTCCAACCCAACAGCCCGATTGCGTGGTGTTTTGCAGTTAATGAAGTCAAAACTAAATATGCAATCAAATTTAGAGCCTGAAAATCAAGACATCTTAGCAAAACACTTGTTTTTTTATTTTTTTCCCGAATTCCCATACATACAAGTTCCTGGATTGAATAATGTATACAAAAGTAGGCGTGGCAGGGGGCGAATAGGGTCGACACTATTTTGTATTTTTGAACTCGCCTAGATAATCAAATTTCTTCAATTTTATTCAAATTGTGCAAGCCGTTTTCTAGATATAAATATGCACACTCAGGAGTGGGCGTGGCAGGGGGCGTGGAAATTTCGCTAAAGTTTGTAAAACGTGTTGTAATAACATTTAAAAACAATTTTTTTTCCAAACTCAACTTATTTTCAAAAATTTGATTTTTTTTCCAACATCTCCATACAATCGACGCACTGTGCGACTTAATTCTACAGCTAATGGATTTAATCCCAACCGCTGCAGTTTTGTTTTGGGAATACCAAATAGTATAAATGATTTATAATATTGATTGATTGATCGACCCAAAGGGAACGAACTTTTTTTAAACCCTAGTTTCATTATTTTTTCATCAGTAAACCTTGGACCAACTGACCTACCTTAACTGGGAAAACATAAGAACATCACAAGCTTAATAAGAATCACATAAGTACTGGAGAACTCTATTTGTTTAACTTCTAATAAGCAATACAAAAATCCAGTTAATTCCATAAAAATAAAATTAATTCCATTCAAAATTGAACGAAATGGCTTTTATAACAACTCAAAAGTGTTTAACATCAATGCGATATGGTTCCAATACAAGAGTACAGGCTTTATTCTTCTTTGAACAGAAACACATTTTTTTCTAATTTGCATTCTTAACTCTTTAAAATTTTAAATAATTTAAATTGAAAAAAAAAAATATGTCTTTCTTAAACAAATTTATTTAAAAATAAACAAGCATTCAATTAAAAACCTTAATCAACAAACAAAACACTTGCAAACCAGTCTTAAGCTTGTGCCAGTGCGCTGTGCCGCATAACAATCAAAATAAATTATAACGGTTGATGGCATAGAAGACTATTTGATTTGTTGTTGCATAAATATTCCAAATCCAGACAGCAAATAGAACCCGATTTTGCATTTGCCTTCAATTGAATTATAATTATGCATGCATGCATACTAACTCATAAGTAAACCCCCTTTAATTGATATCAACAATAAAAAAAAAATACAACTCATACTTCTAGCTACAATTTAAGGTATCGCTATCATAAAAGCTAAAAGTCCAATCTTTTTGGGCAAGTTTAAAATTCACTTGAATCTTTATTCTCCAGGTTGTTGATAAGCCAAAGATATGGCCGACGACGACTCGCTGAGTACAAATCTCGAGCGCGAGTAGATTAATCAACAACACGTACACTGCTGGTCAATAGGATAGGTTCACCTTGTAAACGGCAATGAAGAGCTTTTTTCGCTTAAAGAAATCTTTTTAATAAAACATTTTTGAGAATGCAGTTTCAAAGCATGTATTTTTTCCTTACTATAATTCAGAAAGAAGTAGTTGAAAAACTATTGTAACGGTAAATGTATATAATGTATTTGAATGTTTCTAAAAAAAGGCTTATTTTAATCGGTCAATAGAATAGGTTCACCCACTTTAAATTAAGTTTGGGTTCAAAGGAACTTAGATTAGTGGGCGGGTATTTTGGTGGAGTAAAGTGAGGTTTATTTAAATATGTTTAAAGGCAAAATGAGACAGTCCAAGTGCCTTAATTTCGAAGAAAAAATAAAAATCAAGTTGTAGACGGAACAAAATTAAGGTGTGTGTGTAAAATCGAGAACAAATGAAAAATAAAAAAAAGCAGGGGAAAAGAGCCTAAAATGAAAAGAAAAGCGCACTATCCTCTGGTTGGTATTCGACTCTTCCGTATTAAAATCTTAAATTAAATCTTCCCCTGCAAGTACTCTTAGTCTTTGAACTGTAGAAAGATTGATGAGAAGTGCCCAAATCTAGATCGAATTAAAAACCAATAGGAAACTCCGTTAAAACCTCAAAGAATCGAAAATAGGTTGAATTTCGAAAAGTGTCACATGAGTTAGAAAAGAGATTTGGTTTGATTTGTTCTTTCCGAGGAATTAAATATGATTTACTTGTTCTAAAAGGTTTAAATCATTTCTAATTTCATTTAGGAAGGGGCGAACTGCTTTTGCAGCTAGATTATAGCCATTAGATCGAAGTAATGGTTATAGTCGATATTCCATATTTTGATAATAATGACCTTAATTTTCCATCGTCTTCTTTCAATGCAAATTCATGCAAGCTCATTCTCAAAATGACTTTTTCAGAGTTTAGTGATTTATTCGGACCCTTTAGGTAGACTTTTTCGCAGGATAAAGAGGTATTCACACCGTCGGAACAGTTTATTTATTTATTATTATTTGGGACATCCGCAATAATCAATGCGGATTTTTATGCGGATGCGGATGCAGAGAAGATGCGACAAGAAAGAAGTTGAGTGAAGCGAGCGAATGGCGCGTACTAGTGGGAGTCACACCGAGTAATACGTCTGTTACTGATTTTTTTTAGACAAAACACAAATGCAAGTCTTAAATATACATAGTCCATTTTCACTAGAGCCTTAAGTCAAATTTCAAATTGTCTACGAAATTTTTAGAATTTGGTATTCGAACTATAAAATTTGGGGTGAAAGCAGGCTATTAACCCTCTACTGCATACGAAGCCAAATATGGTTTTGTCTGTTTGTATGCACTTTTCTCTTCTCTGTCACAAAAAAATGGTAAAGATTAAATACAATCCTCTTCTTTAAGTTTCTGAGAACCCGTAGAGATAGTTTTTTCGTGTGTCCGACACAAAATAAAGGTGTATTTTATGATCACAGGTGAGTCGATCAGTCGTGTGCATTGAAATCGAAAATGTAGAATATATTCATACTTTAAGTGTTAATTACTGCGTTTGTTTGGAAAGTAAAGTGGAATTAAAAATTTATTTTTGATCGATTGTCTAATTGTGTATGCTATGAACCAATTTTTGTTGAAAAAAAATTATTGGCCTGGTCTTGGGAGGGCAAAAAGTACGGAAGCCATATTTGGCTTCGTATGCATTATGAGTTGTAAATCTACACAATTTTTTAAATTTTTTTGTTGGAAAATTTTGTTTCTTTACATTGTTATTTTGCTTGGAAGTTATGTTTTGCTTCAGAAATGGAGCCCCTTCGCCTTTAGAGACATTTTTCTCATGTTAACTAAATTTCCAGCGGCGTAACCTTTAAAATTTTAGGGGGAGGGGGGCTCACCTATAATATTTTTCAATCATTTTATTACTTTATAGTTTTTGTAAGATCTGGGAGTGGGTGAAAATGTTGGAGCAAGACTAACTTCGACAGTGGAAAGAATGTGAACCAGAAGAAATGTTTAAAACGGATGAAAACAAATTGCTTTTCTCGGTTCCATGTCTTAAAATGAGCCAAATTTGAATTGAATTAATTCGTAACCTTTTGAAATACAATGTATTTTTTTTACTTTATTTTGTTTTTAAATGATAAATATTTATCTTTTGATGTTTTAATTGTATTTTTTACATAATCTGAATAAATGAAATTTGTAAGATTTCTTACCCCTTAATGCATACGAAGCCAAATTTGGCTTATAAACAATTTTTTTAAACAAATTAATTTAAACAAATTTTTTTAATGAAAACCGTTTTGAAACAACCCAAAGAACCCATGTAAAGCATTTTTTAATTTTTTCGTCCGCTAATATTAATTCATGCAGTAGAGGGTTAATAAAGATCTTTCTTTGCGGACAAAAAAAAAGTGCCAATAAAGAACTTAACGACAATATCTACCCACTCTACAAGCCAGTCTTCCTAGGGAACAATTATTTAGTAGTGGGGCTTAATTAACCAACCTCTGTGTAACTGACTTGATGCACAGAAGATGGCGGTATTACTTTTTATTAAGTCTAATGCACCTATTTTTAATTTCTCTCATTAAATACAAATAAAAAAAATGTAATTTATAACTATTATTCATTTATATTAATTTTGTATATAATATCTTAAACATTCGCATCCGCATCTGCAGATGTTAACTTTCAAAAATCCGCATCTGCATCTGCGGATGTGAAAAAATCTACATAAGTTAGAAAAAGGGATATCTTTGAATATCTTATAACTTTAAACGAGCTAAAATTGTTTATATATATATATATATATATATAAAATTGGGATCTCGGAAACGGCTCTAACGATTTCGATGAAATTTTCAGGGTTTGTTCATCTAAGCGAGTAAAAAGTTTTGAAAGTATTTTTGGAAAAATCCGCCCACTGCCACGCCCACTTTTTTAACATATAAGTTTTTTCGGGAACGGCTCTAACGATTTCGATGGAATTTTCAGGGTTTGTGTGTATAAGCGATTAAAAAGTTTTGGAAGTTTTTTTTTGAAAATCCGCCCACTGCCACGCCCACTTTTTTAACATAAAAGTTTTTTTTCGGAAACGGCTCTAACGATTTCGATGAAATTTTCAGGGTTTGTTTATCTAAGAAAGTAAAAAGTTTTGGAAGTTTTTTTTTGGAAAAATCCGCCCACTGCTAAGCTCACTTTTTAAACATAGAATTTTTTTTTGGTAACAACTTTAAAGATTTCGATGAAATTTTGAGGGTCTGGTCCTCTAGGTAAATACAACATTTTGGAAGTATTTTCTCTTATATTAGTTTTTTTTTTTAGCGGAGACAGATTCAACGATTTCAATAAATTTTTGAGGGATGGTAGGGAGTAGGGATTTTTCGAAATTTCACAAGAATGGCATTAAATCGAAAACCGTAAGGATTCGGGATGAACAAGGTTCCAAATTCTGAGAGCCCTTAAGTTCCCACATCAGCATATTTCGTTTGATCCAATACTTTTGGGACACCCTGTATACCTAAGTAAAAAAAAAGAAAGGAGTAAAGCATCCACTGATACAGAAAAAAAAAAAACAGAGATAAAAATAGTATTTCTTCATACAAGGCTAAACTTGAAAAAAAGCTTAACTTTATATTCACCATCCAAAACTTTCTGACCCGAAAATTAAAGTTTGAACAAAAAGAGATCTCATAGCTGTAAGCATTTTCGATAATGCAGATTCCTGTAACCCTTCTATTCATTGCTGATCGTATATTCAAACTTAAATAAACTGGATTATAAAGTGGGAATGTGGTGTTTTGTAACCCGCTAAAAAACTGGTCATTGCAAACTCAAACCCACTCAAAAAAATTGCTGTTGCAAATTGCATTTGAATTTTTTCACTGAAAGTTATAACATTTAAGGATACCGAGCAAAGCTCGGTCACCCAGGTACTGAATCATTAAAAAGGGTTTCCTTCGGTTTTTGTGGGCGCATCGTTTATAGGGTGAACCTATTCTATTGACCGGCAGTGTACCTACACCAATAAGAACCCAGACTAATTTTTTGATTATAACCAACCCTCAGCTTCATAATCAATAAAAAAAAAAATAAGCATTATCACTAATTTGCACGTAGAAAAACATGATAAATGAGAATTTTAAGTGAAAGTTAATTTAACTAGAATTGCAACAAATAACAATTATCTGTCTTTCCCGTGCATCGTCGTCGTTGTCAATACTTACCAAATTTTGGGTCAAGGGAAGCCAGGTCAAAATACTTGTAGTCTGTTCCTTCATAGTTGAATGTCTTCTGGAAGTGAGCGTATGGATTTGCACCTTTTTTTTTAAAGAGAGAGGAAGACTCATGATTATGCAATGGAAGTTAAATATTTTAATTCCTAAATCTTACCTGCCATTGTGTTTCTTTACTTTTAAACTTGATTTGTAAAAGATGATTTTCCACTCAATTTTAAACTCTTGAGAAAATAAAAAAAAAATTAGAATTCAGACTATTGAACGTCTAGGTGGTTTCGTTGGGCTACGTCAACTTTGATTTGCCGATCAATTTGAACTGATTCCGATTCGTCGTAGGTTCTGGTTGGATTTTGATTTGGCGAAACTTGAAAGCACAGAAGAAAAACAAGTGTATCTTTAATTTATTTGGATGTGAAGAACGTCACTTTTATTTTGAGGTATAATAATTCAATACAATATTTAAATATTATGCATTTATTTAATTAAATTGTAAACAATAGATTAATTTGTGTAAAGAAAATACTTACTTTGAAATTGATCGACAGACGAAAAATGTACAAAATAATAGAAAATTAAATTTTTATTTTGCAAGAATCGGTAAAATCAAAAAGCAAAACGCAGAAGTGACATCTTCACAAACACATCTACTGCAGCAAAACAGCAGTGATCCGTTCTTTTATTGAACAATGTTAACTATTGTTGTTATGTCAAAAAAATCGTTGTATTTGTTTTTGTTACATTTTGTTACAAAATGTTAACTTTGATTTAGGAACGACTAAATGTTACATTTTGTTGATCTGTCAAAAGAAAAATTTTTGAGATTAATTTTATGAATGAATAAACAAGAAAAAATTAATTTGGTACTGAAATAATTCTTTTTAATTGAATTCTAAGCAAATTGAAACAAAAATATGCATTCAATAATTTCAAATATGGAAACAAACAAGAAATTCTCTTCTCACATCATCCCCTCTCTTCCCCATTTAGTTGTGCTTGACAGATTAACATTGAAACTCAAGTCCAGAAGCTGAGTTGGAAAAAGTAACAAAATGTAACTATTTGACACTTCAACACTGGATTTAGGAACGATGTTGTGACGTCACGATGTTACACTTTGTAACTTTTTCTCATTTAGGAACGATGAAAGTTAACTATTGTTAACAATAGTTAACATCGTCGAATAAAAGAACGCATCACAGGGAACTGTTTGATTTTGTTTTTTCTTTTGATTTGTTAAGGGCGCTGTTATACTTTTCAAACTGGGAAATTAAAATTAAAGCCTAGTACGCAGATGAAGCGAAACTAAAGTGATAACTACAACGGCCACTTTTTGCAAAAAGTCAAAAAGTGAAAATTTTCAAACTCATTTTGTGACAGTTTTTCCGATCACAAAATTAAAAATAATGACGCAGAAAGTTTATTTTTTGGTTTATAAAACAATTTTTGTAGTTTTTTCAGACAACAAATAGCGCAAGAAAGAAACAAAACATTTTTACTTTTGTGAATTTCCCACTTTTTCACTTTTTAGGTCATTGTAGTTATCTTTATTTTTCCTTCAGAAAATACTTGACAAAACAACAGAACATTGTGAAAATGAATTTTGCATCATCTGGATTTATAAAGTTAAACAGACCTCCAGAGAACAGTATAATATGGTTTGAATTTAAGATTGAATTTTAGTAGTGAATAGGTGTGTTTTTTATTACCACTTAACTGGTTAAAAAAAAACGCCTCGGGGCTTAGCGAGAAAAATTAGCAGCACTGCATACTAACAGCTATATTTATAAAAGAATCTTAAAGGTTGTTTAACGTTAAACAACCTCTAAATAGCTTTTAAGTACAAAATGTGTGTTTATAAAAAAAATTACAAATTTAAGCAACGTTGCGCTTAACGATTGCTTAATTTAAACGCCATTCACCGCGTTTAGAGCTTGCTTAGAGCCATTTTAAGAATTATTTGACCACATATGAATTATTAAGCCTTAACTACATTGGCTCAAAAAGTGAAAAAGTACAAAAGTGAACATTTTCAAACGCATTTTTGTATAGTTTTTCGGGCTGGAAAATTAAAACAAATAATGCAGAAAGCTTATTTTCTGGTCTAAAAAACAATTTGTATACTCTTTTTTACAAAACAATTGCGCTAGCCAGAAAAAAATATTTTCACTTATTTGTAGTTTTTCAAATAGTGGTGTATGTAGTTAGTCGTGAGCTCAGTATCATGGTAATAATTTATCTAGGGTGTGGGCTTAAGGCAACATTTTGGTTTGAATGAAATTATTATGTTGAATTTTAAATTAAAATTAAAGAATGTTAAAAAAAAAGTTAAAATAGTTAAAGGTATAACTACAACGGCCACTTTTTGCAAAAAGTCAAAAAGTGAAAATTTTCAAACTCATTTTGTGACAGTTTTTCCGTCTATATTCTAGGAAAGTAAACGAACTCGCCAGAAATGGAACTCTAATACCATAATTTTACCCAACAAGACAAATATTGGTATACCAATCGCAACGTGCAAACTCATGCTGAAGCAAGAAACTATAGAGGCAACAGACACACGATGGTCAAACATAACTTGCCAAAAGACCAAGCAGATCTGGCCTAGGCTAGATTTAAAACGTTCAAAAAATGTATTGTCTCTAAGCAGATTGAATATCAGCTCTGTAATAGGTGTCTTAGAAGGACACTGTCTCATAGGTAGACACGCCATAAGACTTGGCGTAGTCTCTAACGACTTCTGTAGAAGTTGCCTTAATGAGGAAGAAGAAGAAACAATCCAACATCTTCTCTGCTCATGTCCTGCCCTTTCCAGTAGACGTAAAAAATACTTGGAAAAATATTTCTTAGAAGATACTAGTGAACTAATAAATACTGACATCTTCAACTTTCACCGCTTCATTAAAAGCTCCAACTGGTTTTATTAGTGAGGAATTTCCTTGCAAAATCATGGTATCACAACGGACCAATAAGTGGTCTAAGTGTGTCAGTCGTTTTCCTGACAGCCATTTCTACCTAACCTAACTAAACAACCTTTGAGAACCAATTCTAGCAAATCCAATAAATACGGCTGTACATTTTTCGAAATCAGCTGACACAAAAAAATATAAAGTTGTCATATTTTTCGCTTTTGGGTTTTCTTGTGTGTTTTTTTAAAAAAAAAGTTTAAATAAAAAACACACCTAATATTATGAAATTGGATTTGTTTTTGATATTTCACATCATAGATGTATTTTTTCAACTAGTGAATAATATGGCCATTATACTTTTTGAACTGGGTAAAAGAGCAATACAAATAAAAATAAGTTGGTATTCGATTCGTATTTCACGAAAAATTATATTATTTGTGGGATAGCCTGGGGTCGAATTACGGCATACGTTCATTAGCGTATGGTTGCTATGTGTCCCTATCTTTTTCTACTGATTAAATAGAGAGAGCAATAGTCAAAACGTTAGCGTATGATCGTAATCGTGTGCGCTGATTCGACCGCTGTTTTCACTAGATCCAAAATGAGACAATTTCGTAAAGTCAGATCGAATATCAAACTAATAGAATATGTTTTTATTAGAGCCCAATAAATGAGATAACTTTGCAAATTATCTCATTTCGAATGTGAAATTTCATAAAAAAAATATGAGGGGTATTCACGATCTGGTGCAACAGGCCTAGTAAAAATGTAAAATTTTATTTTTTTTTTACAATAGATCGTGAACGCCCCTCTTCTTATCTATAGTAAATATTGAAGCATGAATGATGTTTTTTTTTCCTCCACCGTTGCTTCTTCTTTTTTTCCATTTTTTTATAATTTAATTCTTTGTTTTGTTCGGGTTAATTAATTTTCACTAATTATTTTACATCAAAAGAAACTAAATTACGGGACATGAGTAGCGACAACCATTATAAACAGAATAAAAAAGACAAACTGTTTATCATGGGCGACGCGACGGTGAGCTGCCATCTGTCAAAAATAATTTTACTCCATTGTATCTTTATTTTGCAATAAGGTTAGGGTATAGCAAAAGTGCAAGACCATTGTAAAATTTCAATCCATAGGGGTATTCACGATCCAATGCAACTGGTCTTGTATCATTGCAAAAGTGCAAAAGTGTAAAATCTTGCAACACTACAACAACAAAATATATGGATTGAAATTTTACAATGGTCTTGCACTTTTGCTATACCCTAACCCTATTGCAAAATAAAAATACAATGGTGTAAATTTTTTTTTGACAGATGGCAGCTCGCCGTCGCGTGTCGCCCATGATGAACAGTTTATCTTTTTTATTCTTATTCTTTTTTATTTTGTTTCTTTTGATGTAATTTGTGAAAATAAATTAACCCGAACACAACAAAGAATGAAATTATAAAAAAATTGAAAAAAAGAAGAAGCATCGGTGGAAAGACAAATCCGTAAAAAAAAGAGTGAAGCTGATATAATTCATATCATGGATTCCATTCAATATTTACTATAGATAAGAAGAGGTGCGTTCACGATCTATTGTAAAAAAATAAAATTTTACACTTTTACTAGACCTGTTGCACCAGATCGTGAATACCCCTCATATATTTTGTTGTTGTAGTGTTGTGAGATTTTACACTTTTGCACTTTTGCAATGATACTAGACCAGTTGCATCGGATCGTGAATACCCCTATGGATATTTTAACTGACCTAATTATGCTGACATTTTGAACGGAAAAAGATCTTTTTGTCGTTAATCATCAATAGGCGTTTTTTATTATCCCACTTGACCCATATAGATCATTAATTAACACGTATTACAACAACTACATGAGATCTTGCTTTTCATCAGGATCACAAATAGTGATATTGCTTTTCATCAGGATCACGAATCGTGATCCTGATGAAAAGCAAGATCTCATTTGGAATCTTGTGAAAACAGACTATAATGTCATTTTTCGTTTCATCGTATAAACGCTTTCAATACTGGCAATATTTTTGCCAAAAAAAAAATGGCATAGAAAATTTGGCTATGTGTAAACACTGTGCTGGCACCAATTTTCCAAATTATGCCATTTTAGAAAAAAAAAGAACTTGTTCACTTTTTTTGGCAAATTTTTAAAACGTCAAATCAAAACGAAACAACTACAATAATTATTTCGTCTGTGGACTGAATTTGTGTACTTAAAAAATTAAATGTTGGCAATACATTGCCAACATTAAAATCTTCCATAAATTGAACTCATGTAAATGCATGAACAAAATTTAGTATGAAGCTTTTATCGTTCTATCTTTAAACTTTAATAATCTTAATTCAACTTGAACAGTAACTCAATTTTAGTAAACTGTGATCTCATTAATTCTAAAATTGCTTTAAAAATAAAGTACCTATTATTTTTTTTCTATTTACTTTAGTTTCTCTTTAAGAAAGAATTTTGTTGTGAAGCATAGCCCATAGTAAAGCCTTAACTACATTGGCTCAAAAAGTGAAAAAGTACAAAAGTGAAAATTTTCAAACGCATTTTTGAATGGTTGTTCGGGCTGGAAAATTAAAAAAAATTATGCAGAAAGCTTATTTTTTGGTCTAAAAAATAATTTGTATACTCTTTTTCATAAAACAATTGCACTAGCCAGAAAAAAAATATTTTCACTTTTGTACTTTTTCAAAAAGTGGTGTATGTAGTTAAGCCTTAATATATCCGAATTTAGCGAAACCTCGATTTTAACAATCTCACTTCCAAATTAAAAAAGTTCTATCATTTTATAGGTGAACTGCTTCTAAACCAATTCTAAAGGCTTGGCCACACCGAAGGGTACATGCGGTAGCGGTACGGGTACTTGTATGAAAAAAATTCAAAACTGACACATCAACGTTCAGATGTGGAATTTTTTTCATACAATTACCCGTACCGCTACCGTATGTACCCTTCGGTGTGGCCAAGCCTTAAGTTTAGAAGTTAGATGTATGTTATCTTACCATTGATTTTTTTTTTGTTAAAATCGAGTTTCTCTAAACTCGGGTTATTACTAAACATGGTATAAAAAGACAAGGTATGATCATTAGACCCGCCATCTTACAAAATGGGGTAATAAGGTTTTGACGTTTGGCATTTGGCAAAGTCAAAAGCAACAACAATTTCCAAGATAAATTTGTTTACAACAACAATTTCAATGGGCTGGGCTGTCAAAACCTTAAGTAGCCATAAGTTTTGACAGTTCTCGATACTGAGTTTTTTCTAATGATCATACCTTCTCTTTTTATACCATGATTACTGAGAGTCAATGTGATTTAAAAAAGTTAATAAATTAACGTTAGTTGTTTTAAAAGAAAAAAACTTCTTCTATGTTTTTTCGCATGGAATTTGACATCTATTTGTCGTATGTCGTAAACAAGTGTCGAATTAAACTTTGCTTATTTTTGTCGTATGTGTCATCAATTTGTCGTATGTGTTTGGCTAACAAATAGTTTCTGTGAAAACGTTACATACGACATCGGCATATTGGAGAAAATTGACTATTATTTGTTTCTGGATTGGAATATTGAAATAATTCTAACAAATTTCAATAGACAAATATTTTTTGTATATGTCATGATACATTGACCTACTATATCCCAAGTAACAATTTTACTTGCATAAGGTCCATTTTCTTCGATTCGGCAAGCTATAGTTTGTATAAATTTAGTTTAAGGCTTACTTACGCAAATCATCCATTTTGGAAACAAAGGAGGTCTCCTTAAGGACATCTGGAAGTGTTTAGAAAAAGCCTTGTAAATATAAGTTAAAGAAGACCTTCATAAGACCTGTTTGAACCGTTTTAAAGAAGCCTTCTATTTTCAAGTGACAGAAGGCTTTCATAAGACCTGTTCCAAGAGGTTCTTGTAAGTATGCAATGTTTTCATCTCTCAAGTATGCAATGTTTTTCACCAATAAGTATGCAAAGTTTTTATCCTACAGATATGCAATGTTTGTAACACTTTAGAAAAAAACATTGCATTTTTATGTGAGGTTTCAATTAGCTCCCTTTTTTCCACTCATCTTTAATATTCGAGTATGGTCTACTGGTAAGGTGCTGGCTTGGTATGTAGAGGTACGTGGGATCGATTCCTGGCGGGGCCATTTGTGAAATAAAAAAAAATGTGTTCTTTTTCAATTAAAATAAAATTCTTTCCATTTCAGAACGACAGGAAAAGCATTGACATGGCCAAAAAAGAAGAAAAAACAAAATAGAAAAAAATTAAAAGAAAAAAAATCAATAAAATCTTTTTTTTTATTCATAAATTCAACATCTTATAACAACCTCCATAAGGCCTTATTATAACATCCAATGCAAATGATAGTTTCCTTAGCGAAGCTATAGTTTCCCTAAAATGTTTCATTGTTTTGTAAAAAGGCCTGCATAAGGTCGTTTTACGCTGTTCGTCACAAGCTATTAGCTTGTGGATTGCCTGTGGAGGAAGGTCTTGGGGAAATTTGGTAATGTGCGCCAAAATGATTTGCATAAGACTTATCCTTCTTCTTAAACAAGTCAAAAAATAGCTTGCATTGACCCTTATGAGACCTAAATTGTTACTTGGGATATGGACTGCTAGTCGTTTGACTTTTCCATACAAAAATTGAAAAAAAATGATTCCACATCTTTCTAGCTCTACTAGCGGTATAACCTTAGACGGCGAAAAGAGGAAACTTTTAGTGAGTGACATCTGTCGTTAAAAGGTAGTGCTTTCTCTGTTTTTCTATATTTGTTCCTTTCGCACTTCGTCAAAAATGTTGCACTTATTCTCCGCTTTTTTTTAGGGCGCTAGTATCGCGAAGAAACAAGTGGAACCAACCTGAATATGCTTCTAGCAGTCCATATATATTAAGTCAATGTCATGATATTTTTAAAAAAATTGACCGTACAGTTTTCGAGAAAAAAAAAAAAATCTGAACTTTAATTGCATTTTCCCAAAAGTAGCCGAATGTAACATACGACATTATTTTATTGAGGCGACGAGTTATGTAAATCCGGCATAAGATAATTTGCGAAATTATCTCATTTGGGCTCTAGTGAAAACAGAGGTCGAATCACGGCATACGTTCGATAACGTATGGTTGCTATGTTTCCCTATCTTTTTTTACTGATTCAATAGAGACCGAAATATTATATGAATATACAGGCTATAAATTGAAACAATTTTTATTTCAATTATTCAATTACGTACATAGTAGGTTATCTACCTTAAATGCAATTATTGAATTATTAATCAAACATACCTCCAAACAAATTCAAATTTCCCTCTATTTCAAAACTCATCTGTCATAAAAAAACTGGGAAATTTTGTATGTCAAAAAATCTACCGCATCGCTATATATACTGGTCCTTTTGTAGTGGTACCGGTTGTGCAAAAATTTTCCATCTCTTGTTAACAGTTTATTTTCTACTAAAATTAATGTTTTATGTTTAAGAATATTTTATTTATTAATTTAATTTAAATATATACAAAAAAAAAAAAAACAATGTCTGATTCCGAAGAAGATTGGTTTAACAAAGATGAAGATGAAATTGTCAAAAGCATTAAAAAGAAAGACGACAAACCACCGGTTGAATATATTGAAGCTGCCACAAATTATGAACCCATGTGTAAGAAAAAATATCATAAATCTATTTCCAACTAAAAAAAATTCATTCCAACCAAACCAAAAAAAAAATTTAGATGATTTTTCTAGTTCCAATGTATCCTCGTTGTCATTTAAAAAACTCAAACTCATGGCCGAAATGGATTTTCTCGAAGCATTCCTCGAAGTTGGCACAACCGAGTTTCTACGCAGTTTCAATGTCAACACAAAGATCGATTCGATTATTCTAATTGTCAAGATCTTTGGCAATCTGGCGCGTCTGAATCGCCAATTGCCTGATTTCATATCCGATTGTATGCATGTGTTTGTGGAAGACGAATGTCTCAATCGAAATATTAGCAATTTGACCAAGAAACTATTTGGCCCGTCTCATTCGAAGATGTGGATTGAGAGTAAAATTGATATTATCGATGTGACTGGGGATTTGATATTGATCTTTGAGAGAGCTTTTGAGTTTGGTTTGCAAAATGACAAACTGAAGAAACTCATTGACCACATTGTGGCAGTGTTGGCTTCGGTTAAGCAAATTGATAAAGTTGCTGATTTTAAGGAAAAGATTTTTGAGTTGCAAAAGAGATTTAAGGAACCGATTGAGAAGAGGAAAGCAGAAGATTCAGATGTAAGTATAGGAATCTCTGTGTTTGTAGGTTACTAAACTAGTTTTCTATTTCAGATATTTCCAACTTTGGAAGATTTGCATACGGAAAAGGTTACTCTTCTTAAACCAAACATTGTCAATGGTAAGTCAAGAAACCTCCTCCTCCTATTTTTTTTTTTGTTTGTTTATTTGTTAAGTTTTATTTATGTCGTCTTCTTTCACTCCAATGAGAGTACCCTTTTAGTACTTATTTTTGCACTTTTGAAGGTTTTGTGTTCTTTGACGCCACAAAAGTGTAAAAAATAAAATTACTCCGGAGTAATTTTAGTACTACGGAGTACCCCGGATTTACTCCACATTTTTAGTCAGATTTACACCGATTTGCACAAACACTTATGAATTGGAAGTTTGACATTTTAAAATTTTGTTTGAAAATTGAAAAATGCGAAAAGTTTTTCTTTTCTTTTTTTTTTTTCTTTTTTCTTTGAAAATGAAATTGAAAACCGAATGAAAAAAATTTTCCGCCAGTGTTCTTCATCAATAAAAAAAAATCCTGTGCTTTATAACAAAAAAATCCCATTTTTTTCTGCGTTGATGGGATATTTTTATTTTACAATTGAAGCGTTTGGATGAAGAAGGGGATAAAAGCTGAAACACAATCACGCTTTGCCGTCGATTTTGACAACTGCGAAAAGTTCAACTATAGGAAATCTGTGTATCCTCACACAATGACGCTTTTCTTACGTACGCTTTTTTTGACAAACGTAAGGAAACGTAAGAAAGCGAGCAAAAGTTCAACCAGACTGAACTTTTGCTCGCTTTCTGACATTTAACAGACATAGTTACAGTCACCCACATTATTATTGCGCCAAATGTGAATAAAAAAAAAAATAAATTATTGCAAAACTATGTGTGTTTTTTAATTTCTCTATATAGATTTTGCACAAAAAAACGACATCGAGATATTTTAAATAAAAACAATTTACGTATTAAAAAAAAAAAATTTAATGATGTTTTAGACTGAGTTTTATTGTTAAAAACAATATATTTTGATTGGTTTTGTTTTTATAACTATAGGATTAAAGAATAAACAAATTTCTATGAATTTTTTAAACACATTAATATCCTTTTTCATTTTTCCACAATTAAATCAAGATAAAGACTTGGCCCAATAATTTTGTGAGTGACTGTGTTTTTTTTATTTGACAGCAGATTTTATGTTGCAATCAGCTGTTCAAAGTCAAAGTGACAGAAGCGCGCTTTGAGGATTTCTCAACGTAACGCAACGAAGCGACGCCCTGAAGCGTGATTGTGTTTCAGCTTTAAGTGACATTTGCAAAATTTCGAGATATAAGGACTTAAGGCCAATTTCTTCACAAAGTCCTAGCGTTAGCACCGGTCCTAGTCCTAAAGTTAGTACTCAAATCGGTATCAACTCATTTCTTCACTCAAGTACTAAGCCCTAGAACTGTCAATTTAGGACCGAGTACTAGTAGGACTGGGTCCTAGCTAGGTCCTCAAAATTAGGTAGTACCTGGTTATTATACCATTCGTTGGTACTCAAATTGGTACCAAGTGATTTCTTCACAAAAGTACTAAGCCTTAGAACTGTCAAATTGGTACCGAGTATTAGTTAGGACTCGGTATAAGTTAGGACCTAAAAATCGGTAGTCTAGCGGTTAGTACTTAAATAAAAGCAATGGATTTCAGTCTTTTCAGTCTTTTTAAAAGATATCTGACAGATTTTTTTAATTTCTTGTTGTTTCTCTTGAAAAGTGCGTTTTTGTTGATTTATGATTTTTTTTTTAATTTACAATTTACCTACTTGATGTAGGTACAAGTCCAAAAAAAGTATAGGGACTTTCTCCGATCTTTCTAAAAGTCGGATATTAGTAAAAAAAAAAGACCATAACTGGACTGCATTTTTTTTTAATTATTCTTTTCGTTAACATATATTTGTTACATACATATGAAGTTACAAATGTCTGTCCGAAACTGTTGCATTAAGGTTAGGGATCCGTTTATGCCTCGAGTATTTAATTACACCTTCGTCGGTTTTGGTATCCTGTATCTCAGCATTTCCTACATTGGCCAGATCATACAATTCAGCACTCATGAATTAATTCTTGACTGTGACATTTTTTGATAAGCAAATCGAATTTCTTTGCCTGTTGACTTCTTGTAAAGTTTCACCACATTTTTTTTTATTGTTCAATAATTTTTTTATTATTTTTTTTACTTTTTGTCTATATTTATTTTGCAAACTTCCCTTAAATATCAAAATTAATTCATTCAAGCATCAAAATATTGTCAGAATGACATTTAGACCAGTTTTATACGTATTAATTCTTAGGACCGCGTTGTGAACTTATATCAGGTCCTATAAATGTGAAGAAATGCTCAGGTCCTAACTTTTCCTTAGGACTGAGTACTAGTGCTAGGACCTGGTCTAGCTAGACCGGTTAAGCTGACTTAGGACTTATGTGAAGAAATTGGCCGTTAAAGTTTTTTGTTGAGAACTTTTTTCGTATTCCAATCTTAATAAAATTGAATAAACTAATAAAACAAGAAAAATAATAGCTTTTAAACAATGTTAATTTTATTTCAAAACAGTAGCTCGGTATATTTAAAAAAACAAAATTTTTAAGGAAAAGAGTAGTTAACTCTTTCTTGCACAAAAAGCTTATAAGTATTTTGAATTTTTAAGAATACAAAGGGGTTAAGTAACAAAATTCATTTTTTTTTTCTTTTTATTTTGAATAGTTGTTTTCTGTTCGCATGGTTCCGATAAAGCTTTTTGATAAACCCAATGGTGATCCCTTGGTATGAACATCATTTGTTCCTTTAAATTTTTTTATTTTCTCAACAGAAAGCTGCTTTATCTTTTTTTCTCGGACAAAAAAGTCTTGGTTTTTTTATTTCACCCAAAAAGGAGTTAAATGCTGTTACCCCATTCTTCCACTAATATTATGCGATTTTTTTCTCGGACGAAAAAGTCTTGGTTTTATTATTTCACACAAAAAGGAGTTAAGTGCTGTTACCCCATTCTTCCACTCATATTATACGATTTTTAGTTGTTAGTAACCTTTTATACCAAAAATAGAAGCGCTAAATAAGAAAATACTAATCGTAGCGTGACGTAGATTAGACGGAAATTTAAGTTTTCGCAAGGCATCCTCATTTTTCAAAAAAAAAACCGAAAATCGAAAAAATGTCACTTACCCCCTTCTTCATCCAAACGCTTCAATTGTAAAATCAAACTAAGGGTGTGTGTCAATTAGGCTGAAAAAAACGATCAGAAGCATAATAAAAAATATACCAATAGTAAAACTAAATCCCCTTCTACACGAAAACGCAAAGCGCGAGACGCACATAAGAGCAAAGGAGAAATAAAGTTCGAAAAAAAAGGGAAGGAAGATTTTCTACCGTGAGTCTCCGGTAAAAAAATGTGTGACTTTTTGACGTTTCTCTTTGATCTTGTTCTTTTTACTTGCGATATAGGTACTATAGGGCAAGTTTAGGATTCGTAAAAAAAATCGAACTCGAGATAACAATTTTACATGACATTACGATGATGGAAAAAGAAAAGTGGGTCCGGTAATTCTGTCTGTCTGTCTGTCTGTCTGTCCGTCTGTCTGTCTGTCTGTCCGTCTGTCTGTCTGTAAGAACCTCGAGCTACATCCTAAACTACTGAAGCGATTTTCTTTAAACTTGGTAGTTAACAGTTTTGAGTGATTCCCTAGAGGAGAAATTGAAGTTTTTTTTTTAGGACCAAAACTAACGGTACCTGTCATATAACGGAAACAGAAAAGTTGATTTATTTCAAAAACGGCTCTAACGATTTTGATTAAAATTTTTCTGCTTACTGTTACAGATAAGAGCCTTCTTTGACAATAAAAAAAATATTTTTTGTACCGTTATTAACGGTACCTGCCATAGAACGGTTTTTTTGATTTATGAATTTCTCATAAACGACATAACAGATTTCGACCAAATTTGTAATACAGAAACGTTTAATCAATCATTATTTCAAAAAATTTAAAATTTTTCAAAAACCACATTTTTGGATTTTTAAAAAATATTTCAAAATTTTTTTTTGAAAAATCAATTTTTTGGAAACGAGTTGTTGAAAAAATTTGAAATTTTGTTTTTATGTGTAAATTAATTATTTATTCAAAATTGCATACCAACTTTTTTTTTTTTAAATGTTAGAAAATTTTTATATATAAAAAATTATTTTTTTAAAAAACGGCTCTAACGATTTTCGAAAATTTTTTTCTAAAAATTCCTTTTTATACTAGAAATAAAATGGCATACTTTGTTTTTTTGTAAAAGATCATTTAAAACGGTATTTTATCTTATATATAAAAATGAGTTCGTTAAGTGTGTGTGGCCGATAAACTCGAGTTTGGCTGGTCCGATTTTGGTAATTTTTTTTTTGTTTGAAAGGTATTAATATGTAGATGGTTTGTATCAAAAAAAATAATACCTTTTCTTCCATCTTTACATTGCTGTTAATTTGTACGAGTGAAGAAACACTCTCGATTTCTTAAAATTCTAACTTAGCTTAATTTGTTAATAAATTAATTAAGACAGGCTTCAAAATAATTATTAATTATTATCGTTTAAATCCTGACTTTGGCATCATTGTTAAGATAACATTACTCAGGATCAGCAAAAGCGTCGTCATTTAATCCACATTTGCAATACACACATTCTGATCCTCGGTCTTATTTTTACAAAAAATATTGGAACAATGTTCGTGTTTAAATAAAAAAGTATAGTGGAAATGGGGTTCAAGACCGCCTATGGGGTCTGCCAGACGTCCCGATTAACAAAATGTCCCGATATTGTCCCGACATTCTGTTTTTTAATCTGTCTTTGTTTGAAATCGTTCGGCAAGAAAAAAATGTGACTGCGTAATGAATCACTATTGATGTGCAGCAATTTCAATTGATTTCGAACAATCATATTCATCAAACATTTTGATCTTTTTTTTAAACCGTTAAAACAGAAATACAATGTTGAAATGTCAATGAAAAGTAAGTTTTTGAAACCTCAGATATAACACATTCATAATGGCTTTACCCTTGAAATTGATGAAAATGATTTTTGTTCTCTCTCGAAAACATTTAGCTGATGTGACATTTTCTTCCTAAAAACATTTGCTACGTGTTGTTTCCCTTTTGGTGAAAATATATTACCACTTTTATTATTACACGTGTATAAATGAATAGTAAAACTACCGGCCCAAATTTACAAACATGTTTTTGAGATATTTTGTGGCGTCTTGATGTTTGTAAGCACTATAACTTTCGTTAGAGTTCAGACAATTGAAATCTGGTAAATGCCAAAAGCTTAGAATTTCCAAAATGAAAAACTTCCAGCTTTAGATAAAAAGCTGTTAGCCTTAATTTATTCACACTCCATTATATTTTAAGTCCGCATTCAAAATTAGAAAACTGTCAAAACAGGGAATTTTTACCATCCGAAAAAATGTAGGAAATAAGTTTGTTTGGTGTCCCGATTTGTCCCGACTTTTAAAACCTGTTGTCCCGACATTAATATTATTTTATCTGGCGGCCCTAGGGCAAGACCATTTTTGTACTACGTTGTATGAAAAAAAGTAAAATTGGCAACACTTGCAATATAAAATACGTGCCTTTTAGTATAATCGAACACGTCTGTAAGTTTTACCAAGCTCAGTTGAGGCGCCGAAGAATTATGGTAAATTTTGTGATTTTTCATCAAATTGTTCATGTGTCATGTCAGTTGTATTTTTAACAGTGAAAAAATAAAATTTTTAACTTTTTCTTAAATAGTAAAAACGTTAACGAATGATCGTAATCGTATGCTGTAATTCGACCCCAGTACATCAGATATGATATGACTGGGGCAAGACTGCCCATGAGCGCAATTGTTAACATATTTTCACACAGGTTAAATTTTTTTTATAAATGAATCATTATTTTCAAAACATAATAAGTCCATGATTTAAAATTTTGCAGGAAAGAAAAAAACGTTCTATTTTCTTTTGATGTGTGTAGCAAAATTTATAAAAAATATATTTTGTAGAACTTTTGCCTAGGTACAAAATACCGTTTCGTTTTTAATTTTTGGAGCGATAGTTCAAAAGATTAAAAAAAAAAAAAAGCTTTTAGACTTATCATACTTTGAAAATATACGGATGTGAAATTACTTTTAAAATGGGTACACAATTTTGCTTTCATCTCCAGTCTATCACAAAATAGTATTTGAGATTAAAAAATAATGTATAATGTTCGGAGTGCTTCTTTAACTTTAAAGAAGCTTTAAACTTAAGATTTTCAGCCAGTAGCTTAATATAGCATTTACACATAAAAAGCTGTTGTTTATTTTCAAAAGATGATAAGTCCGGGACTTATCCTGTTTTTGATACTAAAAAAATATTTCGCTTAGCTGTAAGATCGGATATAGATGGAGTAGATACTACATTATTTTGAAGATAGACGTGGTTATCCCTAGAGTAACAATTTAGTCAAAAAAAACGAATTTTGAAAAAAAGTGGACTTATCATGTTTTGAAAATAAATGATTCAAATGCACTCAGCGAAGCGGGTGGGGTTAGCTAGTTATTTATAAAAACGGATTTTATTTTTTTTGTACCACTAACGAAATTGCGTGAAAATATCAAATTTTCCCTAATTTTGTTCAATAAAAAACTTTAACATTAGAGTAACCATAAGAGCAAGTACGTGCGACCCCAGTCGTGCAATTTATTTTTTGCTGTTCTGCTTTATTTTATTTCGTCGGTCGTGGAGTCTGCTTCGTCGGTTGTGTATTATTTGCTATACACGCAACGTAACGTTTTTCATTTATTCAAAAGTTTTCGTTGCACATAAACCCCACTGGAGTTGTTTTTTTTTTTTTGTATATTTTGGTGTTTTTTTTTTGGAATTAAAATACATAATCTGCTTCTACACGAAGACGTAGACGCACAAGATACACAGAATACGACGTGTAGAAGCGCGCGACGCACCGAAGCGAAAAATCAAAAGGAAATTTGAAGATAATTTCTGCGCCTTGCGTCTTCGTGTAGAAGCAGACTTATCAACGAAGGCTTTTTATGCTTCATGTTATTAATATTAATTTTGTTTTCAATTCATAAAATTTTTCCCTAGGGCTGTTATCACTATTTTTTTCAAGGAAATTATCCATTTTGCCTTTTCACACACACAATTACAAAAAAATAAATTACTCTAATTATGTTCTTTCACTCTAGAAAAAGGAGTAAAAATTGAGAGTACTCCTTAATAGAGTGAAAGAAAACGACATTAGTTACTTGTGTCATTGTCGTGCTGAAAGACCCAACACAATGACATTTCCCATCCCACAAAGTTGCAGCAAAATAGATTTTAAAATACTTCCGCATAAGTCCATTATTTCAATAATTTTATACCGCCTTTTTTATAGCCTGGATAGAATCATACTTTGAGAAAAGATCCTATCAAGTTAAATTCAGGAACTGTCTTTCTGACGCCTTTATTGCTCGCTCAGGTGTACCCCAGGGAAGCCACCTGGGTCCATTTCTTTTTATACTTGCTATAAATGATGTAACTTCATGAATAAATTCAAGTGAAATTCTCATATTTGCCGATGATATGAAGATTTTTAAGACAATAAAAAAACAACCATGACCGGATCCTTCTACAAGCTGACTTTGACAGTTTTAGTTTTTGGTGTGGGAAAAACGGTCTCTCTCTCTCAACCCAGTCAAATGCCAAACAATTACTTTCTCTCGAAAACGAGTCCCGAATGCCTTCGATTATTGTATATCGCAACACAAGCTCTGTCGAGTATTATGTTTTAAGGACTTGGGTGTCCAATTCAATTCAAACTTAGAATTTACCGAACACATTAATTTCATAGTAAACAAAGCGAGCTCAATGCTTGGATTTGTAAAACGCTGAGCAAAGGAGTTTGACGATCCATTTGTCACACTTTCTTTATACAACTGCTACGTTCGACCCCACCTCGAGTACGCTTCCCAAGTATGGAGTCCTTTTTATGAGGTTCATAAGAATCGTATAGAATCAATTTAACATAATTTCATACGCTTTGCTCTCAAGGGTCTACCTTGGACAGATCTCTACAACTTACCACCTTACAATCAGCGGATCTAACTTTTAAACATGCAAACTTTGCAACAAAGGCGTGTTAATAACGATATATTCATCCATCAATTAATTATTGGACAACTTGACGCTCCTGACTTATTAGGTTGCCTTGGCTTTAACTATCCGAGAGGATCTCACCACCTACGAAGATTTGAACTCTTACATATTGACTTTCATAGAACAAACTATGGTATAAACGAGCCTCTTAACCGAATGAGCAAACTTTATAATTTAAACGATATTGACTTTAATATGAGCAAGATGAAATTAAAAACTTTATTTCGAACCAGTGCTCCACAGACGTGATTGTCAGTTAGGCCCAATTTATTGACTCTCCATTAAACTTAAATCTCCATTAAAAAAGGGAATTTTAAAATTAAAAACCAAATTCGTTTAATTCTGTCTCTTTTAAGGATTTTTTTGAAGTTTGGCATCATTAACTAATTGAGTAAAACCAATCAGGGTTGAGATGCTGCATTTTATAATCAACTCAAAACATTTCAGACCACTTTTGTATATCGTGCCTCTCGTCTTGGGATTTCGTTTTGCGTTTTCGGCTACAAAATAATTACGCGCCGTAGTTTTTATGTTTTTTCATATTGTTTATAATTAAAATCTTCAAATTCAATTTCACAAAATCGTAGTTTTTGACAGTTTGAATAAAAAAAAAATAAAAATTCCCTAGGATATTTTTAACAGAGTTTTAAATTTAAAGTTTCCATTAAAAGTAAAGGCTTTAACTAAAGAAGAGTGAATTAAATGAATTTTTAACGATGTATTCTTAAAGTCGTCAATAGTTTAAAAACGCCATTAACTAAAACGATAAATTTCAATATTTAATGGAAGCTCAATAAATTGGCCCTTAATGTTTTAGGCCCAATTTATTCACACTCCATTAAATTTAAAGTCTCCATTAAAAAAGGGAAATTTTAAAATTTGTATGTGATTTCACAGATTTTTTTATTGTTAATGGGGTCTTTAAATATAATTGAGAGTGAATAAATTGGGCCTTAATTAGATTTTTAAATTGTAAATATGTTAGTAAATCTTTTTTAGCTAATATTAATTGTATATTGTGCATGTGGATAGTATTTAATTGTTTTTGTCCTACTAACTACTAACACATGCACTAATGATGAACCCTCTGAGTAGTATACAGCTTGCTCAAAGCTGACTACATCAAAAAATCTGAAGTGAAAAAAAAAACAAGATACAAGTTCAATAGTTACAACTACCACTAAGTCCTAGAACGGTTACTAGTCGAATAGTCGTTGCTGATTTTTGCACTTATCGATTTCCTAAAAACCCATAGTTTCAATACGAAATTAGAAAAAACGGTAAGGTTTGCAAAAAACCATCATTCTTGAGATATAGAGGTGGAGGGAGAAAGTATAGCCCGTTTTAGCCATTTCTTTTCACTTCCAAAAAAAGTTTGCGCACAAGATCCAAAAACAAAAAAGAAAAATGCAGTAAATTACAAAATTTCGCAGTAGATTTTTATTTCAAGCAAAACACATTGAAATTACAGCCTACCTCCACTGAACATAACGATACCCGTTTCATAAAGTAGAACTTGCCTTTCATATTACAAGTACAACAAAACTATGAACTGAATTTAAGGGGTTATATCTAGTTGTAAGTTCAAAAAAACCTTCTTTTTTGTGGATTTTTTGTGAAGAGGAATTTAATTATATAAACATAAAGAATACATATCCATATAGCAAATTTAATGTATTAAAATAATTCGCTGTGGATTTAAAAAAATATTGGGTTCCGTTATTTTTGTAGTAGATCTCCTAGACGACCTCCCAAAAAAAAGGTGTCTGGCGGTGAGCAAGATATCTCTGATCCAAGTCACTTAAAATTAAAAAAACCAAAAGATTCATTTTCAGGATAGACCAATGCAGGTAATGAACGAAGGAATAGTCAAAATTTTGATTTTTGACAAAATGGCGGCTTCCCTAAGAAAAAAATCGTTGTTTTTCACGAAAATTTACACTTTAAAGTGGCTTAAAAAATCGAATTATTGTCAAAAACCTTTTTCCCTCGTTCATCACCTGACAAAAGTATCTAAGAAAATTGTGTAAAAATTTCAAGCCGATTATTCCAGCCGTTTCGGAGAAATTTTGCTCACCGCGAGACACCTTTTTTTGGAGGTCGTCTAGGAGATCTACTACAAAAATAACGGAACCCAATATTGTTTTAAATCCACAGCGAATTATTTTAATACATTAAATTTGCTATATGGATATGTATTCTTTATGTTTATATAATTAAATTCCTCTTCACAAAAAATCCACAAAAAAGAGGGTTTTTTTGAACTTACAACTAGATATAACCCCTTAAACCAAGCATAAGCATTTGTATTGCCTTTACATTTTTTGCTTCACAAACTCAGACTTTCTTTTGGGCAAAAAAAAGCACTGTTGAGCAGCGTCATTCTTTGATATTTAAAGCTATATTTTGAACAAAAATAATTCTTACAATACTGCTTTGAGTTCTAGTTTATATCGCTTGAGCTGGTTTTGAGTTAAGAGGAGATTTTCTACATAATCTCCTTAATAAGTTTGGAATTTGGTTTGAAAAAGTGCAGTAGATTGAATTAAGTGGCAGTAGATTTATTTTTTGGAATAAGTGCAGTAGATCTACTGCAATTGCAGCAAAGTGGCATGGATTGTTTACTGCTCTCGCTCGATTTTAAACAAAAAAAAAAAAAAAAAATGGATGCAAGATCGTCAAACGCAAAATTTGATTATTTTTTAATTTATTTAAATTTATTTGTAGTTTAAATGAAAGTTGCAATTGTTTTGTCAGATGCAAATTCGAGGTTACTGGATAAAATTCAGCATAGTTTATTTTATATTTATTATTATTTTGAAAATAATGTAGTTTTATTTTCGTAAAATTATGAGCTTTCGAAATGTATGAACATTTGTTATAGTATTGATTAAAATGCTAACGAAACTTAACAATTTCTTTAATATCACTTTGAGTTGAAAATGTTTTGTGCATTATTGTAAATGAGTATTCATTTTGTTCGCTTATTATTAAAAATAATTTTTAAATGAAGAATTAATTTAAATAAATTCAAAACATTTTCTTAGCTATTGTGGTTAAGAAAAGAACAAATAGATGAAGCTCAGAAAAGTTTTTAATTCATTTAAATTAATTTTGTGTTAAAAACTTGTTTTTTTTTCACTCAGTTTGTTAATTTTTTTAAAACTACTTTCAGTAGTCTTTTTTATGAAAAAGAAAACTTTTTTTTAAGGAAATAATCTGGGATTTAATAATAAGCGAAACAAATTAATACAATTATTAAAACATTGTTTTGTCGTAACTTTGTGGATAACTCCAATTTTCTTTGATATTTTTTTACACAAATAGTCTTTAAAAGTTAGCTTATTGCCTTTAAAAACACTGAGATATTTTATGTTATTCACGTATTCTAGCTCTACATTATCAACCGAAATTCTAGTTTCATTCTGCGCGAGTCTATTGTTCAGAATCAAAACTTTTGCTTTTTTTCTGTATTTAAAAGATCAGCCTGTTCATCTAAAGCCATGAAGCAAGGGCGCTTATATCGAGATTAACGAGACAGTCTTCTAAATCGTAACCCCAAATGTAAATTAAACCATCGTCCGCAAAGAGTTTGATTTTTCAATGCTTTATCACTATTACTAAGTGCGACTTTTTTATACAATTGAGGTAGTGGTACACTGAGTATTGCTCCTTGTGGGAGACCAACATCGACAGACACACATATTTAGAGACACTTTCATTGATTTTTTTACACTGAGTTCGGTTTGTTAAAAAAGATTTAAACCAGCTAAGTTCAGCATACTTTATACAATATCTGTTTAATTTATCGAATAGTATAGTATTATTTACCGGTTCGAAAGCTCATTTTAGATCGATATTATTTTATTTTGCTCAATCTCTGTGAAACGTTTAAATTTTGACTATTAAAGAATTAAAGAAACTTTCTTGACTAATGTAGCCTATTGCATTTAGTGAATCAATTGTATTTATTGCACAAAAAATAAACTCTTTATTGCACACATTGACTAGATTTTTATATTCTATGTTTATCTTATTCTTTTTGGCTCAATTCCAGGTAAATATGCTTCGGTCGAGGAATACCTTAGCATACAGAAGAACTTACTACGTGAAGATTTCATTGCTCCTCTAAGAACTGCTGTTCTTTCAATGAGAGGTCTTCAAAGACCCGATGAAGTACAAGATGTTAAAATGTTTGAAAATGTTAAAATTGTTACGAATGAGAACTTATCAGTTCCCAAGTCTGATATGCTTCTTGTTGATGTCTTTGCTCATGCCAAGGACCAATGTGATGATGTAACTTTTTCAAAACAAACTGAGGAACTAAAGTATCTTATTTGTGGGTCATTGTTGTGTTTTTCTACAACTGAAAATTTTGATAATCTTATACTGGCTGTGGTATCGAATTCGGATGCGGAAACTATGAATCAGGGATATGTAAGTAGATTTTATTATTTGAAATACACATGTACACAAAAACTAATCCATCATACTGCCAGCCCACTTTGAACTAAAAAATTGTGTTCTGATGATGTGAATGGAAAAGATAAAAATTGGATTCTGATGTGACTGAAAAACATACAAAATTCATAGAATTGGTGAAAAATTTAGGAAGTAATTGAAATAAATAGTCTCATATTTTACACCGAAGTCGGTACTTTAGCTATTCCTAAATAGATTAAATATGATTGCAGAATGCAGATCTACAATTCAGTATCTCGGCCCAAGCGGGGTAATCCGTCAGAGCGGATTTTGTCTGATTTCATCCGAATCGGACTTTTTTTTTCTGTAGGAAACCTCGAAGCATTTTTCGTATGAAATCGGAGAATTTTCGCTCCGACGCGACGGATTTCTTCGCTAGGACCGTCTATAAAGAAGAGATTGTGTTTCAACCATCCAAAATGCATGCTAACGATATTCTGCTTTGGTATACTTTTTCTCTCAGTCTTAAAAAGGGTTTGAAAACGGGAACCCGACAGTCCTTTGGCATCAAATCATAAAAAATTCAAGTTCCTTGCCTTCAAATCATTTTTAACTCATGCAACGTTTTAAGCAGATATACCCCTGCCAAGTTCGTAGCAAGCTAATATGGGGAGCATTTAATTGAATTCGAGTTTTTTTTCAAAATTTTTGTTATTTCGAGATTTTTATTAGGAGATTTTAAGCATTTTTGATTATTTTTTTTCGATATTTTGTGGTAAATTCAATGTTTGTTTTTTTAACCAGTGCCATAGTCTTATTCTACAATGAATAAAATGTACATAGAACGAAACTGCATTCAAAATCTTCAATTGATAATGTGTTTGCTTTAAGAATACTCAATAATATCTTACAGATAAGAAAATGATGTCAAGTCTGTCATATTTGCCTTATAAATATAACAATAATTTTTTTGCACCACTAGAAATCATATTTTTACCCTTATGTGCTACTTTTAACTGTGTTTTCTTATATTTAATGATTATGTTGTGAAACGCTACACAGAATCAAAAAGATGGTAGGATGTAACATTCGTTGTTTTGAGAAGCTTCAATAACACTGTGCAAGTCGAAATCTTTGACATGTGCGCTGTTGACTGTTTCCCCCTATTTTGGACCTTAGAAATTGATTGGCATCATTAGTTTTTCGATTTGTACGACTTCGAACAAAATTTTTTTCGGAAATTTTTTTTTATTATTTTAAGCATTTTGCCCGGTTTAAAGTCATTTTTCTTGTTTATATTGCTATTTATTCTGCTCAAACGTTGCTTCTACCGCCTTAACGATTTAATCTTATCCTTCACTCCCATATAATTTTTTTCTATCAATAATCTAAAACAATCGTTATATATCATTTTATTTATGAAATTCAAAAAAAAAGTTTTGATGATGATGATTTGTGGCGACAAATGTTCTTTAAACTTTAGAACCTTGAAAATACAAACACCTTTTTTTATTATTATTGATTACAATTTTTATTTGATGTTCACTTGAAAGTGGTTGGACAGCGAGTGCCCATTATGCCGATCATTTAAAGGTACTTTGCCAAAAATGACAAGTCAGCATAATGAACACTCAGCGCGTGAGACTAAACATTGAACTTTTATTAAATGATCTTAAAGGAGGTCATTAAAACCCTTGGTTTGGTTTGGGACCCAATTGAATGTGTCTTCAATTGGGTCCCAAACCAAACCAAGGGTTTTAATGACCTCCGACTGATAGATTGTTAACATTCTTTCTCGATCTTGCATTGGAATATTTTCTAGAATGCGTGGATCATTTGAACAAAATTTGGTTAAATTAAAATTTCCTTGACTTAATAATTTTATTGTTTCATTGAGAAGCAACTTGGCTTCCTCAAGAGAATCTGCTCCTGTTAGGCAGTCATCCACATAGATATTTTTTGTAATAATTTTTGATGCATTAGGATATATATGTTGAAAATCATCTGCTAATTTGACCAAACATCTTGTAGATAAATAAGAGGCAGACGCCATTCCATACGTAACTGTGTTGAGCTGGTATGTTCTTAATGTGCTCTTAGGATCTGGCCTCCATAAAATGTGCTGATATGCTCTATCCTTTGGATGAATGAGTATTTGACGATACATTTTGCTAATATCGCCAGTGAATACATATTTATGTAATCTGAAATTGGCTATAACTGAAAATAAATCTGATTGGACTGTTGGACCAACCATGAGGGTGTCATTAAGTGAATACCCAGATGTCGTCTTTGCAGAAGCATCGAAAACCACCCTGAGCTTTGTTGATGAGCTCTCGGGTTTAATTACACAATGGTGTGGAAGAAAATAATTTGACTTTGGTATGTCAAGCTCTTGAATTGCAGTCATATGACCTAGACGCTCATATTCCTCCATGAAGTTTGTGTAACTTTCTTTGAGGTCTGCATTTTTTTCTAGTTTTCTTTCTAATGAATAAAAACGCTTCTTTGCAATTTCTTTTGAACCTCCTAATGTTTGGTTTGGGTCTTTCTTAAAAGGAAGTCGTACTATGTACTGACCCTGGCGTGTTGTTTCCACGTTATCATTAAAATGTTTTTCACATTTAAATTCTTCTTCGCTGTAGACCTTCGATTCAACTTCAAAATTTTCACTTTCCCACAGTGATCGGACCATTTTATCTAGTGTTCTCAGACTAGGTTTTGACACTGAATGACAATGAGAATTTTGGGAAGAATCTACAGCGCTTCCTGCTAAAACCCATCCTAATCTAGTATTCCGCAATAGAGGAAGATTGTTTGAGATTTTAAATTCTCCCGGCAAAAGAAGCTCAAAGAATAACTCTGCTCCAATTAACAAGTCTATGCGGTTGGAACTAATTGTGTTAGGGTCAGCAAGAAGAATATTGGAGGGCAATTGCAAAGTTTGCCTATCCAGAGATGCAGTTGCCATATAATCACTTATTTTTGGCATTATACTGGTCTCAATAGTTCTTTTATATGATGAAGTTCTGGATTCTAAATGAACATTTATTACGAAATTGGCCTGACTTTCCCTGCCTCCAATTCCGCTAATCGGAATGTCCTTTCTTCGCTTTATGCTCCCTAACTGCTGGGCTAGGGATGTTGTAATAAAATGTAATTGAGATCCCGAGTCTAACATAGCACGACAAGGAATACGCGTTCCTTTTGAACTCACGACGTTCACAATCGCCGTGGCGAGATATACCTCGCGACCCTTTAATACGACCCCTAGAGAATTGTTATTATGGGACCCTGAAGGAAACTCACCCACCCGACCAATAATATTATCACACTTACCGGATGCTGGGTTTTTTACGTTGACATCTTTTTTATTTGGATAGTGTAGTAGAGTGTTGTGTTTCCCGTTGCAAACCTTGCATCTACGTTGCTGTTGACACGATGGGAAACGATGTCCTTGCAAACAGTTGGTGCAAAGTTGAAGCTTCCGCACCTGCTGATTGCGATCCTCAACTGAAAGATTAATAAATTTTTTACAATTAAAGATCTTATGATTATTAGTTTTACAATATGGACAATTTGAAACTTCCCTATTTTCAGATGCGGTGGTTACCGCTTTCTTCCTTTCATCTGATTTCACCGTCTCCAGGGCTTGGAACCTGCATTCGACAAATTCCAGTAATTGGGTTAGAGTTGGTGTTATTCTTGGTGCTTGTAGGGATTCCTCGAAAAGCATTCGGGTGTCTTTGTCCATTTTTTCCAGCAATAGATGTACAACTAATGGGTCCCATCCACTGGTGTCATAGCCGAGATTGTTGATGGCTTGAATGACTTCCTTTGTTGTATCATGCAGCCTCTTGAGACTTCTGACAGTGTCTACGATGGTATTTGATTGGAACAATCGGCTTAACTGAGCGGATAACAGCAACCGCTTGTTGTTGAACCTGTCAACTAGAGTGTTCCAAGCCAATTCATAATTGTCATCAGTGGCATGGAAATGTTGAATGAGGTTTTGGGCATCTCCAGTAAGATTTGTCTTTAAAAAGTATAATTTTTGAGCCGGTGCAATTGGTTGGTTGTGCACCATTTGTTTGTATAGATCGAAGAACTGCGGCCAATTAAGATAGCTTCCATCGAATTTGGGTATCTCAATTTTTGGAAGCTTGATTGTTGTTGCTCGTCCTTGATTCATTTGAACTGTTTCAGCTGGCAATGTATTAGTTGGTAGCCAGGTGATCCTCAAATCTAATTCATCCTGGAGCTCAAAGTAAAGCTGTATATCTTCTACAGCTGCATCGCCTCCAAGTCGTCTATATGTTGTTGTTATTTCATCCCAATTGGTCATTAGGGTTTTGTTTTTTGGTTAAATTCTTGCGGTAAAGTTTCCCGCAATTTCAATGGGCACTTATTAAGACCTCCTTGAAATATTTTGCAGAGTAATCGGAATTTGCTATCCGTAGTCATCCTGTTGACCTTTACACTGGTGTCATCTATTAAAGTGGGCTTTATTGTCAGCCCTGGTGGTATGTTAAATTTGGAAATTGCTGCGGTAACTCCCTCTGAATGCCCTGCTGGGGGCTTAACGGCTGCTGGTCCTAAGAGGGCTTCTTTTAGCTGCTCCGGCTGAGGATGGACTGCTGCGGTCTCCTCTATAGCCCCATCAGATTTTTCTTCTTCCGCTACTGCAAACCGCTTGATGATGTCATCTTTCATTTGATCATGAATTTTTTTTACCCCATCGTAAAAACCTTTAGTGAAGTATTCGTGTTCAGTTACCTGCGGATAATTGTCTCTTATCTCGCTATCAACATTGTCGAATACTTCCCATAATTCATTTAATCTTGTCCACCGCGCATTTAAATAATCCAGGGTTTTCCTTCCTGGACCATCCTTTCCGTAATTGCGAGCAAGTGTACAGATTTCTTTTCCTACAGCTTCTTGCTGATTGGTAAGTTCTTCAATTGTAGCCACCATTTTAATTATTTTTTATATTGAATTGTTAGTAATTGAAAGGAACTTCTTTTCCTTTTTTTTTTTTCTTTTTTAGTCTTCTTAATAACGACTCACTTCACAACACTGTTTTCTTTTATTTTGTTTTGATTACAATTTTTATTTGATGTTCACTTGAAAGTGGTTGGACAGCGAGTGCCCATTATGCCGATCATTTAAAGGTACTTTGCCAAAAATGACAAGTCAGCATAATGAACACTCAGCGCGTGAGACTAAACATTGAACTTTTATTAAATGATCTTATTTCGTCTGGTCTCACGCAGAAGTAGGAGTTGGGTGGAAATATGATATGGTAGGAAAGGTAAAAATGGGTGATAGAATACAAAAAAAATACATAATTATACTTAAAAGGAACACTCAGTGGGAACTGGTAAGAAATCATTTCCCATCGTGTCAGCAACAATGCAATGTGATAATACTATTGGTCATATGGTTACTTAAAATGATACTAAAAATGTTTACTTAACAATGAATTTATTATTAGTTTAAAAAACAAAACGACAACATCGGCATTTTTTAACACATACATTTTAAAGTTTTTTTATTACCGACGTTTAAGAACAGAAATTATCAAAATTGGATCTGTAATTTGCTTTAGTTACTCCACTAAAATCCAAATTTCTTGAATTTTTTCAACAAAAACTTGCTAAATTGCATAAAATTGTTTATTTGTCTTTATGCTGTTAGTAAATAACGTTTTAGCAGAAAAAAGAAAAGTCGTACCGATAAATCGAAAAACTAATGATGCCAATCGATTTCTCAGGTCCGAAATAGGGGGGAACAGTCAACAGCGCACTTGTCTCAAAAAATTTTTTGAAAAAACTTGCACAGTGTAATTATTAAAAAAAAAAACAGTTTTTTTTATTATTTTATATTTTTTTAATGGTCAGATAATGATTACATACATATTTATTCATTTAGACTTAAATAGTAAACTTTAATTTCTAGGGAATACTTATTTAAGCAAAAACAGCTGAAAAAGGCTTTCGGTTTGCTAATAAAAAAAATACTTAATATTATTAAAAAGTGTTATTCAATTGTGGTTTGTGTTTACGTCTTATTTTATATGGCATACCAATCTTTCATCAGGAAGATTTTTATTTATTTTTGTAAAAGATCCTTTGTGTTAAAAAAGAGCAATGGTTATGTGTAGGTATTTGGATGCATTTAGTTCTTTTGTGAGGTCTGATAACTAAAGGCTCAATGTAAATGTAAGTGGTAGATTTAAGGGCATCTGTGAAAAAAAAAATACGATCATAAGATGTTGTCTTATTTATTTATCAATGTCTGTTGTTAGTTGTTACCGTAAAGCTTCTTTTTGTTTGTTTTTGATCCGTTAGAGAAATGAGTTTCCACTTCTTTTTCTTATCATTTTCATTCTTGTTGAAAATTATCCGTTATTAATGTTTTGACTCATGATCGTTTTTTACATGCAGACCAGCTCGATAGTTTAGACAAACAGGAAAAAAATGTTTCTGGTGTGTGGAGCGAAAAGCATTAATATAATCCTTATTTATAATTGGTCTTAATGGAAACAAGAGTTTTTATGATGTGGTCTAGGTTGAAATATAATTATTTATTATTCTTACTATTTCTTTATTATTTTTTAAAAAACATAGACGTTATAATGAAATAAAAGCAAGAATAATGCATACAATATAAAGAAAAAACTCAGAATTTTATACAGGCAACGTATGTCTAACAGAATGATTACGTTTAAATTCTTGATTTTTTTTAAAGGTAAACAAATTAAGCTATGAACGAATCAAGGTAAAGGATAAAAGGACAGTGCTATGTAAGGAGAAAACCCATATAAAACAAATTTATTAAACGCGTTGCCGATTTTAATGTTGGACTGGTGCCATTCGTTCATACAAGCACATCGTAAGAAAGTCATCAAAATTAGTACTGAACATACAGGTCATAATAAATAGTATATGGCTGTCTAATTTTTCGACAACGATAGTAGTACTTTATTATAGGATATTAGTTATTTAAAAAACAACAGAATTACCCATGAAATACAGTCAAACATCCCCAATAGTTATAAAAAAAACACTTGGCCTACATAATACTAGGGCGTTCGTTATTTTTGAATCATTTTTCTAGGACGGGGTTTAGTCAGGACATGCATGTGTTTTTTGGGTTGTATTTTATTTTTCATGCTATTTCATACGCTTGTTTTAATAAAACGTGCTTGCTTTAATAAACCTAAAAAACCATGCATGCCCTGACTAAATCCCTGGTCCTAGAAAAATGGTTTATACCTTTTTGAAAACGTTTTTTAATGTAGACAAGAACCTCATTAAAAAATTTGATTGAAGTCTATATCTAAAAAAATGGCCTCATAAGTCAACACATACATATTTCAAATGATAAAAAACTTTAACCCTCTTGGGGCGCCATCTAGTGTCGAAATAAAAATCTGAAAAAAATAGAGGATTTTTTTTATTATTTAGAAACAGTTTTTCCACTTACGAACTTGATTCTCGAAAAAAAAACCTAAATAAAGAACGCCCTAATATATACATAACTGAAACCCTATTGTTATAATTTTAAATTTTCAGATAAACATTGAAATAATCAACCAACGTAATGTGGGTAGAATTATTGGTGTAACACTCCAAATGATGGCATGTCCTGTATTCTTTGAACCATATCGTCATGCATTTAACGTCTTAAACACATACAACGAAGACAATTTTCCAATGACAAATTACATTGTTTATACAGAGGTAAGCTATAATCTTCCAACCCAATTATGAATCTCATAATTCAATGTGTTTTTTTCTTCCAGAATCAACAAAAAATGCCACGTTATCTTTCCACTGACATTCCTCCAAAATACACTTATCAAAGAAGTTCATTTAATCCTTTGCTTTTAGAAACCTACCCTAGCTCGATTAAATCCGACCTAACCGATACTCAATTGGCTGCATTTCAATCGGCTCTAAGTAATGAATTTTCACTCATTCAAGGACCTCCAGGAACTGGAAAAACTGAAATATCAACAAGAATTGCAGTAACACTCTTGGCAAATACCACTTTGCCAATTATAATTGTTGCATATACAAATGATGCATTAGATAAGTTTATACTCAAGATGCTCTCTCATACTGATAGTGTTGTTAGATTAGGCAATCAATCGAAGAATGAAGCACTTAACAAATATGGCGTGAAAGAAATCTTTAATACAATTAAAGGTGATCAAAGATGCAAACGTCTGTATTATGCCACTAAAATGGAATACAGTGATAAATTTTCAATCCTTCAAAAACTTCAAGTTGATTTTGATGGCACTGAAGAGGAATATCAGAAAATTATTGCTGCTCAGGTAAGATATGAAAGTTAAACCATGTAAGAGAGGAAATTAATAATATAAGAATTTTAGGAAGATTTGAACACAGTTTCAAGGAAGCTTGAAAACCTCAAGATGATATCGACCTATTTGGCTGTCAAGGATAAACGTATCATAGCCATGACCACAACTTGTGCTGCCAAACATAACTTAATGTTACAATTTTTAAAGGATTCAATTGGTAAAGAATCTTCGTTGAAGTTATTTTATTTAAAACTAAATTTGTTTCTATTTTTTTTAGTGATTTTCGAAGAAGCTGCTGAAGTTCTTGAATCTCACATTTTATCATCGATAACCAAGTACACTCAACAAGTGATCCTCGTTGGCGATCATTATCAATTGCGACCACACACGAGTGTCTATAAGTCAAGTCGAGAGTACAAAATGAATATCTCGCTCTTTGAAAGAATGGTCAACAATAATATCAACACTGTGGTGTTGGATACACAATTTCGAATGCGTCCAGAAATTGCCGATCTTATTCGACCATTAATCTACAAAGATTTACAAGATGGCATAACTGTAAAAAGTTATAACAACATTCGAGGAATTAAGAGCAACTTGTTTTTTGTTACTCATCAACATAAAGAGAACGCTACGGTAATTAGTTAGGGTCCAAAAGTTAGAATGTAATTCTTAATGAAAATGTATTTGTATTTCAGAATAATCTTGAAATGAGTAAATTCAATGATTTTGAAAAAGTTTGGATGTGTGATGTTGCTACGTATTTGCTCAAACATAAATACACCCACAATGATATTGTATTGCTGACTACATACCTCAAACAAAAGGATCGATTGTATAGTCATGTGAGAGAGGGAAATTTACTTTTTCTCTTAAACCAGTGAATTTTTTTTTTATTTTTCTACTTGCAGATCTATCGAAATTGTCCACACCTTCAGGGTATACATATTTCAACTGTAGACAATTTCCAAGGTAGAGAAGCTAATATTGTACTACTTTCGCTGGTTAGAAGCAATTGGAACAATCAAATTGGATACCTCAAAGAACAAAATAGAATTTGTGTAGCTTTGTCCAGGGCCAAGATGGGACTTTATATTGTTGGTAATATGGATCTATTGGCTGAGTGTAGCGGTACATGGGATAAAATTAGAGAGAAACTTAATGTACTCGATGCTATTGGAGACAAATTGCCATATACATCGAATGATGGGGTAAGTTTAAGTAGTTTTATTTAAAATTTTTGATTTCGGTGATTGAATATCGTTATTAATGAGATGGACAAGATCTCGCATACCCTTGCATTAATAAACAAACTATCATAACATGCTATGTATTGAATATATTACATATTTACCCCCCTCGACTTAATTTTTTCTTTACAAAATATCGATAAATTGCAGGTAGCTTTTAATTAAAACTGTAAAATTGGTAGAAACATTTCATAAAAAAATTAGGATGTTTTTGCATACCTTAGTCATAATATGAATATTTTATGGATCCACATTAGCAGAATGAGGAACAGCAAATCTGACTATATGCTGACGGTGTCAGGATTAAGAAGTGGATGAAGTCACAGATCATTTCCTTTAAAAATGCCCATGTCTAGTCTAGTTTGAAATTAGGTCTGTCTAATGATTCTTATCCCCACAGAAAAGAACAGAAAAGGTCCGAAAAGTACAAGTTTTTGTGTTTCATGAAAAAAAAAACTAGCCCTAACTTGTTCTAAAATCTGTCATTTCAGCACAGAAAAGTTCAAGTTTTTCTGCTCCTACTTTTGGGGTAGAGCAAGTGAGTGAAAAGTGTCAATTTTCAAATGGCACAAGTTGCTAAATAAAACTCAACAAACAAACAAATAAGAAAAAATAAGATTTTAAAAAGTGAATTTCGTAACAATTGGATTAATAACAAGAATTAAATTACAGGAATATTAAAAGTGCTAGTAAATCATTTATTTTGAAAATCTTGTTAAATACGAGAACTTTTTTGTTCCTTCTTGTGCTGCTCCGATCTGTTCTGTCCTAGATTTTTTTCATTAAACAGACCTATTGTAGCTTGTTCAAGTCACTCAGAAACATTGTGAAATTCATTCAAAAATAAGGCCGCTTGCCTAATTATCTACTAACTTTTGCTGTTTTCTATCCCTTTACCTTTCTTCTCACACGTCCTTGAGAAGGGATATGAGTTCAGTGAGGTGTCATGATAAATAATTGCTTTTAGAAAATGGATTCCAGATTATTTATTATTCAAAAAGATTGACCAAAAATTATTTTGAACTGAACTTTGCACCCTGCTGATGCAATTTAAGATAAGAGTATGAAAAATCAACGCGGAGTACTGAACTTCTTATTTAATACGCTTTGATAAATCTACAAACTGTAGGAAACCATGGTTCATGGTGGCTCCAAGTTTATTTAAAAAATGTTTTAAAGTCTTAAACACCGTTCCATATCGTGTAAAAAAAGCTGGAGGCTGATTTAGACGGGAGTGCTCTAACTATGGAAACAGTGACATGACATGGTTTGAGTGCATTTTTGTGGGTCCAGCGCTGAAGTTGACAAACATAAAAAACATGTAATATTATAAATTGAACTACGCTACAATAATCTTATATATAAAAATGAGTTCATTTAGTGTGTGTGGCCGATAAACTCGCGTTTGGCTGGTCCGATTTTGGTAATTTTTTTTTTGTTTAAAAGGTATTAATGTGTAGATGGTTTGTATACAAAAAAAATAATACCTTTTCTCGCATCTTTACATAGCTGTCAATTTGTACGAGTAAAAAAACACTCTCACTTAAAAAAAAAAAAAAACTAAGCTTAATTTGTAAACAAATTTATTAGACAGGCTTTCAAAATAATTATTATCGTTTAAGGCCTGATTTTGACAACATTTGCGTACATGTTAATAGTTCGCAAACATGAATTTAATCAGAATTTGTTGTGTCATGCTGTGGATATGTATTTAGGTATGTATGCAAAAAAAGAACGATTAAATTCTATTTTTTTTGATCAAAAGAAGTTCAATTCTGAGGAGTACCTACTTTCAACTTCGTGATGCCATTAATGATGGTAATGTTAATGATATTGGTCAGTTCACTATTTTGCTAACTTCATACACTGGTGCACACTGGGGCCTACTGTATGGGTGGCTGATGTGATATTCTTATATATAGTAAATTAAAGTTTGGTTTTGTGTACGTTCGCTAACCGGCCAAAACGGTTGTCTGATTTTCTTAAAAGAGTAGAAAGTTTATAACAAAAAAAAATTGATGATTTTATAGGGTAAATAGGGGTAACAGTACATTAAAAAAAGAGGCTATTTTCTAAACGGTAAGTTTTAGAGATCTGATTTTTTTAAATTGATAGTTTTTTGCAGTCAAAACATGTGATATACCTTCGACAAAAGATTAATTACAGATAGGCAAAATTTTGTACAGAAATTTGAATTACACCATTAGAAAGATACTAAAAAAAAATAGGCGTCTTATACGGATTTTTTTCATAGACCCTGTACTTTTAAATATGAATTTTTGAAAAAAACAAGGAATTTTTAAAAAACTGCGAAAAATTTTAAATTAATAGGACATATGGGTTTTAATTATGCACAATATGCACATGCATGTGCAAATAATTGAATTTTTAAAATGATTTTTGACCGAATAACGGGAAAAACAAGTTTTTTTGTTCCAATTTTTTTGGCCGTTTTTAACTGTTTTTTATTTTTATCTTTTTTTCTTCAACATATAAATGAATGAAATTTACTGTGTAGATAGATAATAAGCAAGACTATAATTGTATATTTGTATCAAAATGTAAACGCAATCTTGAATAACGGTAAAATAAAGTTCTATTTTTCAACACGTCACATCTTTTGATTGAGAGCACATAAAAATTGTATTTAACTTTATTGAGCATCTTGATGATATTACCTTTCATTTGATCGCACATATCGCACATAGCCGTACATCAACTACAAGCTACATAATGTTAAATTAAAAACTTGAGAAATACCTAAAAACACCTGTGGAGATCGGTTGATCATGACCAGCCACCAGTGGTGGTGACCAGTGTGGGAAGTACCGTAATCTCAGTTTGAGATATACATAATAGGGTGTATTTGCAAAACGCTGATTTTTTAAAGTGCCGTAACAAGCCGTATTGAAATATTTATGGAAAAAACGTTTGAAAGAGTTAATAAATTTGCATTGTGAAATTTTGTGTGGTGCAGCATTGTAGTGCATGTAGTGAGCATTTTACTTAGGCTACTTTTTGCTAAAAGTTTAAAAGTGAATATTTTTAGACTCATTTTACAAACTTTTAAAGTTTTAATCCCCTTTTTTTTGTTCATTACAAAGTCGAAAATTGGAAATAAATACAAGAAATGGCGGAACGAAGTCCGCCGGGTCAGCTAGTAATAAATAAAATACAATCGGGTAAGAAATATTAGAATAAAGTAATTGAGGCATCAATGGGTTTAAACGAGCTATTAAAAATTGTGAGAAAGTCTCAGAGGTCTTTCAAATAAGCACAGAAGTCTTTAGTTCTGTTTTAAGAGCCAAAGACCGTGTCGAACAGCTATTTGATAAATACATATGTCCCAGAAACTGGCTCAAAAGATAAGAGACCATAATACCTCAAATCGTTTAATGTGGGTGAATAAACTTACGTTTGGTTCAAAAACGAAGCTGTGGAATGTACGAAATTAGTGCATGTTTTGACACTCTTTATAGAGTGTTCTTCTCAAGATTCATTAAAAAATATTTTCACTTTAGAAATCGTGAAAAGCATATTTTACAAATAAAACATATACAAAATGCATTAACCAACACACAGACTAAACCTTTATGTAAGAAGAGAAGGCCTAGTTCTATGCCATTTTATTAAAACAAATTTTTCAATTTATAGTTACATTTTACGAGTATATTTTATTAATAACTAAATTTTACGCAAGTTACTATTAAAAGGAGGTGGGAATAGGAATCCATAAACACTTTTCACACGGTTATATAGTGAACAGAAAAAAAACTGCATACATTGGTGCAGTTTTGGACAAAACTCAAATCGGAAATAAATTATCGTAATAAACAAGTTTATAGAAAAATGCTAAACTTGCAACCAATGAAGGTGCTCAGTGAGATTAAAAAAATGTAAAAAATCAATTTTTTTTCCTTTATAGAAACTAAACTTTATTTTTAGCTCGGAAAGAATTTTGAGGCAATAGAGAAATATTTATGCTCGTATATCGAACCCTTTCCGCGATAGGCGCTTACTATAATTTAGTCCACAGAAAAATTTGTATTACCTTTTTCACTTAAGTAAGACGATATTGATATGAGTGTTTTCTTGAGCAATTTTTGATAAGATTAAGACAAAAAGTTATAATTTATTCGTTTTTAGTATTGGAAAAATACAATTACATATTTGCTGTCCATAATTCATAATTTTATGTGACGCTTACGATAAATTTGGCCGAAAAGGCTCGATATGTAGCTATCTCTATATTTTTCTCTATCTAACTTTTTTTCGATTGACAAAATAACTTCAGTTAAAGGATTTGAAGTAAAATTTTCCATTACAGAAAAAATATCAATTGTTTTGTTAGGTAAATGATAAAATCTGTTGATAGAAAATTTAGTAATTTGTATGAGTAATTTTAACAATTCTTGTGAAGAATTTGTGATTCATATCAAGTTTGTCATTTTTGCTGTTAATAAATTGTTTATAGTTAAGATTTTAGGGTAGAAAAAAATCGTAAGCGCTACTATTTGACTTTTTTAGTGCACAATCATGTTTTATCACTGTTATAAATTTTAAATTGAATTTATAACATACAATTAAATTAATTTTTGTTTCTACTTTTTTTCAGATTTTTGAATCACCTCTGGCATAGAAACGTCTTAGCTCAACGATTGTACATTTAAACTTTCATCCGAAAACAGTCAAACACCCGATATCTAACGTAATCTAATATTTTTTTTTCTAACACAAGTCAAAGCTAAAATAAATACAACAACATGTGTCACAGTCAACTGATTGCCTAACGGTTACATATTTTGGTTATCGAATCTATTTGAGATATAAAACAACAGATAATTATTATTATGGTGTCCGTTTTTTGTTTTTTTTTTTTTAATCCAAAATAATACCAACACCAATTTCAGTTTCATAAGTCCCTGGAAAGATACCGGCTTTTAAGAATCTTATCGCTTTTGATAAAAGTATTTTGTAATTATTAAAAAAACAACTCTGGTTTTTTTTATTTCAAACTAAAAAAAATATTTCGTGCTTATTTACTTAAAGTACAATTATTACTTAAGATTAAACAATATTATATTATTTGCATGGTTATGAAATTTGCCGCTCATTGCTGTTGTCAATTGTTGGTAGTTCACTGCGGGGCGGTTGAGATGATATAATTGTATTTGATTTTTTTGAAGTCGCCGATGGGACAGACTGTAAATCGATTGATTTACTTTCACCTTTAATAATTCAAAAATAAAACAAATTATATTAGATTAGAATAAAAAACACCTGTTGTAGTTCACAAAACAAAATACATACGACAACAACACAAAAACATTTTTTCGAAAATACAAAAAAATGTGTGGATGTAGAAAAAACAAACTCAAAAAAACCGGAAGGTTGAATCTAAAAACTTTGCGACTTCAGTTCAACTGGAAAGTAAAACTGATACTGATTGCAATGTGCTTCAAGACAAATTAACAAAAAAAAAAAAAAATAAAATAAAAAAGCTTAACGTGCTGGATAAGTGGGCAAATAGAGTAAAAAATAAAAAAAAAATATAAAAACGATAAAAGAATATTGATTAGATTTCGGGAACAAACAAATACTAATATTTATTTAGAAACAAATGTCTCATATCAAATGGAATTTCGTACATGCGAGTGAGTGTGTCAAGTAGTATCACTGACTTGATGATGATGATGATGGCTTGAAGATACGACGAAAGGCTAGCTATTTTGTCAAGTGGCTAAATGGTAGTTTGATCGAGTGATTCTGTTGCACCACAAAAATTGAAGTAGGATAACCTAATAAGGAACTTTTATGGTTTATTTATTTAAAACTTATGCCATCCATATCTAATTGATATTTGCTGATATATGTTTTTTATTGTTTTTAAATATTTATTGCTAATGGGTAAGTATATTGTGGTGTCGAAAAATAAAAATTTTAATCGTTTCGGGCTGAATCGAAAAGACAAAGCTATCTTCAAATTAAGCTGTTGCAAAAATAAATAAAAGTTTTTATGTTTACTTGCTGAGAAATGTTATTTTTTAAAGTCAAAGCAATCTATTCGGTTTTTAAAAAAAATATTTTAAATGAATTTTGAATATTTTTTGAATGGATGAAAACTAATATAAACTACTGAAAAAAAATAAAATAAAATAAATTAAAAAGAAGTAATTCAACATTTTTGTGTGAATATTTTCAATCTTCAACCGGCACAGGAGAACAAAAATAACGAAACAGCTGTGTGGTTTTGCAGATAGTACTTCATTAATTGGATCTATTGTTTCAAGTAAGTTTTGTTTTTGTTTCATATTCAACTTTTGTTTACGTTTATTTAACATTAATCACATACATAATATTTGACCAATAATCAAAACACTTGCATTAAAAAGGAAATAGACAAGTTAATGATACAAAATTGTGTATATTTTTTTTTTAATGTGTCATTTAACTGAGCTTAATAGAATTTATGAAAATTAGGGCTAATTTAATTATATACATATTTGTGAGAACTTTTATTAAAGAAATATGCATGGCATATTGAAGTACAGTCGACTCCCTCTAAGTCGAAATTCCCTCTATCTCGAATAAATTATTTAAATTTTTTCTTTTTCCAGAAGAGAATTAGCCTAGCTCAATTTGCGCCGATTAATGCAAAAAATAGATCTCAGAAGTTGTCATTATCATGGGATTCAAATCGATATTTTGGCGATGAACTGATTTTTTTCTTTAAATGTTTGCCATGGCAAAATCACAGTTTAGAAAGAGAAGCTGTGTTTTTTGACATTGATATCTATATCTGCAGTTGGAGTTTAAATGTATTACAAAAACAACATGCACCTGCCGATAAGAATGGAATATAAATCCAGTTGCGGAGATAGCTTTCCCAAAAAAAAAACAGCTAGTGTCATGCCCTGAAGGATCTATTGTGACTGACTCAGAAAAGCTTACAACACTGTGTAGCCAGGCCCTTAATCATCAGATAGAGCCGCTGTTTCAATAATTAAATGTTTGCCAGTGAACGTTCTTTTTAATTGGTGCAAAGTTTTAAATGTACGAATTCAAAGTTCAAGAGATTTTTGGTTGATAGGTCGAAAATTAAATTTTCCCGAAATCATGAAACTAAAATCAGAATCGGAACTAACTTTATGTTAGTTATAAAAGACAAATACTAATAAAACTAATAATTGTCGTTTAACACTTTTGTGTTTGAAAACAAAAAAATGAGAGCGAAAATTGTTGGGTAAATTAAAAATTAGTTAAAAAAAATTAAATTGGTAAAAGAAACTCATGAACAATTTAAATAAAAAAACCATATTATTTATTATACGTTGAAAAATAAAAAAAAATGTTTAAAGAAGTAGTCTTTAAACGACATAATGTTTTATGTAAAGTTATCATAATTCTTCAATATAGTGCAGATATTTCATTACTTTGATACTTTCCTGGAAAGTTAGTATATTTGCAAGATAAAGATAACAAAATATGATACAAATTGTTTGAATAAAAGAAATGCAGTATTCTTGCAGTTTTTCCATTGTTAAATTGAATTATTATGACACAGTCACCAACACTTTGTAGTTTGATTTTTTTTTTAATATAACTTCAAATTCACTTTTAAGTATTTTAAACTTTTACGTTACGAACTGTTTCTTTTAAAGTTTTCAGTCATCTGCTTTAACATTAAAGATTGAGACTTAAATTATATCAATTTTGAATAGTTACATAATCTACAGGTTTCTTTTTAGTTTCTACCTGCTCACGAAAAATAATTGCTTTTTAAATATGTAGGTACACATTAACTTTCGAGTTACATTGAGAATTATGTACCCTTTAATCAATTAAAATCTACCTGTGTCATAATTGTCAGCATACAGAAATAAAGGTTAGATACTTAGGCCGGGTGTGAATTGCGTTAAATAGTTAACCCCGTGTAAAATTTTTGACGCTATTGAGGTGAATAAAAAAATTTCAGCTGTTAAAAATTTAATGGGCTCTGGGACCTGGTTAAATTAGGTTAAATATTGTTTGCAGATGATTTTGTTTTTTTTTTATTATTAAAAAGGAGTTTCATGGCAAAAAAGAAGAAGAAGATCACGTGGATTTGAGTGGAATGAGATAAAAATTTATTAATTTGTTTGTAGCGGGTTCTGGTAGCCACGTTGGACTTATTCCGTTCTCAAAACTTACGAAGCAATTATACTTAAATGAATGAATTTGAAACCAAGAAGAATAGCCGAAAAAAGTCAAAGAATGGAAAAAATATGTAGGTATCAGACTGATTTTTTGTTTATAGTCAAAGTTGCAAAAACTAATATTAGCCGGGTTTTATTTTCCTCGTGATCCAGATCAGATCATTGTTTTTATTTGCTTTACAACAAAAGTAAGAAAATATTGCACCAAAATAGACAGCATCAGTAAAAACCAATCACATTTCAGTCTTTTATGTTAGAATCACTAAGAATTATTGGTACCAATAATTATAATTAGCAGTATTTCTTACGCTAAATTTATTGCGTTATTGGTCCTTGTATAATACGACTGAATGGTTTTAACTGGATTTCCGTCTGTTGGTAGTAAAATGCATTCGTTTTGGCCTCCACGCCAGATAATTATTGGACATGATTCATACAAAAATTGATTTCAAATTATCTGTATGATTTGTTTTTATCTTTTTTATGCTTAAATATCACCAATAACAATGCAATACCCAATATTATCTGCATTCTTAAAGCAATAATTATATTGTGATGTAAGAAACAAAAAAAAAATGATTTATCATTTAAATTCGACATTTTCATATAAAAGACCTATCAGTTCTTCGTCAGTCAGTCAGTCACGGCTCATTTCTCTGGTTTTTTTTTTTTATGATTCTTTGGAAATTTAGCTATCTTGTCGGTGCATTGTTTCATATCATTACATGGGCATGACCACAAAGCCAAAAGGCGCCATCCAAAATATGTTCATTAACAGCGGAAGTTTATGATTTTTTTTGTTACTTATAAACCTACTTTGGCGAGATAGATAAGGCACTCGCTGCTACCAGGAATCATGAAGTTGCAGCGATTTGACGACGACACAATTTTGTTTTTGGCGAATTTCCTTGGTTGCTAATGGAAGCCCTTTTGTGTCTTGCTCCTGATAATGACCTTTTTTCCTAGAAAATTCTTTCCAAAAGTAGGATAATGTATTTGTTTTTTTCCCTAATGAGTCACTTTAGCTGAACTTGATTCAACTATAGTGATAACACAAAGAATTCCATTACTGTGTAATAAAAAAAATATATTGCATGAACAAAAACCAACTTGTTTCACAAGTTAAATGAGACAAATATTGCTAATCCATTGATTGCGATGAGCCACTTGAAATGACTTTCCCAACATCAAGATTGTAAGTTGTCCAAGAGATCAACTTCAAACAGCAAATTAATTTGTACATTTTTAAAATTATTGCGACAAGGGATGATATCGTGACAAGCAATTATAAATTAATTATCAAGCCCTGTGTTTTAATTAAATATCAGTTGTTGAAATCAACAATGCCAGCTTGGACCACTCGAATGTAATTTTGAAATAGAAACGCAACTCCATTTGACTTTAAATTCTATATTCATCTTAATTAAAGGATTGTTTTTGTGTATAGGTTAAGGGATAGGAAACATGTGGTAATGTTGGTGTCGATCCTAGAAGATCATACTATGTGCCTTCGCTGCTGTAAGGGCTTTAGGTAGAGTATTTGGAATGCCTTTTCTTTAATGTTTTCTTTTATGGGCTTGTTTTGTTGTTTATGTAATGGAAAAAAGGACTTTAAAACCATCTGTGTATTCTCTCCTTATATGATGAATGATTTGATGTGTTTCTTTAGAATACACAGCAGAGGCGATATAAAAGTGACTATTGACAGTAACAATCAGCCCAGCGAAGAATCCGTTGGAGCCGAAATTTGTCCAATTTCATAAGAATCGGATAGTTTTTACGTGGTATCTCCCTGCTCCTGCTTTTATTCTTATAGCGTTTTCGTTTGGTCGTCCGGGACTGTCCGGAATTCTTCCGAACGATTCTGAAACTGATCGTTTGGCACTCAATGACAGTTCTAATTCTGAAAAGAAGAGAAAATCGATTCTGAATTTTGAGGCAGAATCAAAACCAGAATCACGCACACATGTTCACACTTAAGACGTCAAAGTAATGAAATGTCATTCTTTGTTGTTCATTTCTCAATTTTAAGATTTTTAACTATGCACAAACTTTAAACTATATTTAAATAAAGTGAAGAAAACAAAAAAAAAAAAGATAACTTAATAATAATAAAAAAAATAAACAAAACAAAACTTTCATCAGACGTTCGCATTTGACGCTTCACAAATACAAAGAAACCCAAACTTCAGAATCAAAAAAAAGTATCCAACTCTGATCGTTTGGCATTCCGGATCGGACAGTCCCGGACAGTTCTAAGAATTCCCAAACGAAAACGCTATTACTGTTATTTTTGTTTGCTAACATTCGGCCCTATTTCTCAATTGAGACTCGACGTCATTTCAGTTTGACAAAGTGTTATAAGGTCGAATTTGAAAATTTGGCGTTATTTGACCGCACCATTGTTCCTTGCCTATTAAAAATTTCTAGCAATGCTGTGAGGAAAATCAAATACAAAAACTCAACTTTTCGCAAGTCATTTAAATAACAATCCTTTCTTCTTTTTTGGGATATTTATAAACGATCGTTTAGTAAAAAGTGTTAATTCGGTTTCCGACATAGAGAAAATTTTAATTCCATATATTTTGTATGTTAAAGTTAACAGGTGATCACTTATCGCTGCGAAAAAAAAAAAAAAACAAAATAAAAGCCGGCTGGTTCCACTGACGCAAGCTACTGTATTTTTTACCAAAGCGGAAAAAAATTAAGGCATAACAAAAATTCCAATTTTTTGAGGTTTTCAAAGTTACTGTATTTCCCTTAAAAATTATTGTACTGAAATTTTGAAAAATGGATTTTAAAGCTCAAACTTCCTAGTTTTGAGATCTTAAGATGAAAAAAATTTTCATTTTTATTCTAACGAATATCGAAACATTTTTTTTTACTAAAAACTTTAAAAAAATGTTTCCATCTTAACCTTCATATGGATCGGAAAACTTGTTTATTAAGCTTAAATTTGCTTTTTTAAAAGTCCGATACGACCACTGCGATGATGAGATATCGAACTTTGAATGGAAAAGGAGCGCAAGAAAATTAAGGAAGGTAATAAACTTACCACAAAAATCAGGTGTGCTTTTTTGAATATTTTTTTTTTTATAGTTTTTGCATTAATTTGAAAAATCCAGATAAAAAGGGCTTTTGGTTATCAGGCATTTAGTTGAAAATCTCGAGAAAACCAGTAATGTGAACTGTGTCTTTACAGTTTAATATGCTATCAAAAATTATATAAAGTTTCGGTTCAATCGATTGAATTTTTGAAAAAATCAAAATAAAGGATTGACTTTAAATGATCATAATCTTTAACGAAAAAAAGTTTCAGTTTTTTTTATGTGTTTTTTTTTTCTATTGATAAAAATAAAAATAATAGAATTTATAAATCTTTGACCCGATTGTGTTCAAATGCGATATCAAATATCAAAACCCAGACCATCCAAAATTAAATTCAGATCGAAATCTAAATACCTATAGCGCTAGTCAATATAATTTCTCTCAGTGATAATAGTACAGGAAAGTTAGTAAAAAAAGAGGCATATTGTGGAACGAAATACAGGACGGCTGAATTTTTCAAATCTGAAAGAGGGGTATTAGAAAAGCTTAAGTCCTGGTTTTCGGGCCGGCAACCCCCTGGCGAAATCCGCCATTTTGAAAAACGCGAATCTATCTGTATCTCTAAAACTATTTTTCCTAGAGAAATGGTTATCAGATCAAAGTTCTTGGAAATTTAATTATCTTTTTCTTTGTGATACATTATTCTTTTAAGCGGGCAATAGTTTTGAGCTTATGTTGTTTTTATTTTTTTCGGCTTTTTTAAACTTTTTATTATTCTCGGTAATAGTTAAATAATTTCTTAAACAGTAAAAGTTATAGACCATCAAATTTCAAATAATTTGGTATATTTTTTAAAGTCATGCGATGTATGATTCGAAAGTTATTGATCTGAAAACTATAGTTTTAGTACGGGAAATTTAGTAAAAAACAGGCATTTTGTGGAAAGAAATATAGGAACTCTGTTTTTTTTTTTCAAATCTGTAAGATGGGTATTAGAAAAGCTTAAGTCCAGGTTTTCGGGACGCCAACCCCCTGGCGAAAACCGCCATTTTGAAAAACGCGAATATCTACTTAATTATTGGCTTGACTGAATAAGTAACTAAACCAAAGTTATAGGTAGTATAAATATCTTTTCTTGTGCATTCACAGTTTTTCATCGAGCACAACACTTTTGAGGTATTGCCCGACCCACCTTAATAATGGGAAACACACTCCCACTCATATCAAATTTGTCTTGTTTTTACATAACGTACACGATAAAGCCTTCTTTTCATACCTTATGGAAAAACATATTAGTATAGTGTTTGAAGATATTGAGAGGGATTACTCTTTAAAGTTCGGTATCTTTGGTTTGAAAAGTCATATAATCTTCAAAAGTATACCAAATTAATGGAAATCTGATGCTCTACAACTTTAGTGATAATAAAAAATTATGTAACTATCACAGTGACTAAGAAAAATTAAAAACCGAAAAAATAAAAAATAAAACGACATAACCTAAAAATTGTTGTCCTCGCTGAAAAACAGTGAATGCACAAGAAAAGTTAATTATATTAACTACAACTTTGGTTAAGTAACTTATTCGGTCAAGCCAGTAGTTAAGTAGATATAGACCAATTCGCGTTTTTCAAAATGGTGGATTTCACCAGGGGGTTGGCGTCCCGAAAACCAGGAGTTAAGCTTTTCTAGTACCCTTCTCTCAGATTTGAAAAAATCAGCCGTCCTGTATTTCGTTCCACGAAAAAGTCTATCTTTCCTGTACAAACTAAACGAAAATAAAAGTAAACTATTATTTTCGATCTTGGGTTTGAAGTATGAACTTTCGCGACTTTCGACACGCAAAGGAACGTTAACAATTGGGTGATGCTTCCAGAGACCTCTAAGAATATATTCGTGTACCGCTTCCCCAATTAAGTCAACCGTTATGTTTTAAACCAAAACTTGTTCCCGCTCTGTAAAAAGTTGGACAGTTTAATGCTTTTATTGACTAGAGTGAAATTTGCTTGAGTTTAAAAAAATGGGACCGTATCGGAATCCCGATTTTTAATATCCCGTTTTCTGAAATCCCGAACAAAAATGTTTAAAATCACGTTTCTAAAGTACTGTTTTTTTTTTTAATCCCGCTTATAATTATCCTGTTTAAGCAAAATCCCGTCTCTGGAAAGCCCGCTTTTTAAAACCTCGTTTATACCGCAAATCCCGTTTCGTACTTTCATAACTGCTACTAAATTTGGTACACTTAAATTATGTAGCAGTTCTTTAATGTGAAAAAATGAAAAAAAAAAAATGCATTGAAATGAATGAAAAAAAAAAGCATTGAAAATAAAATTTGTATTGCAACAAAAAAAAATTGAATTGAAAAAAAAAAATTCAATGAAAAATGTGGTAAATACTTTTTTTAATATTCGTAAATTTTTTACAATTTTGACAATTTGCCCTTACATTAGCTATTTCAACTATAATAATAAAGCAAAAGTTAAGGTCAAAATTGTAAAAAAAAAAACAAAAAAAATCATGTGTGCAATTCACACGTGGTAGAAGTGAAACCTTAAAAAATCATTTTTCTTGAAAAAAATAGAAAAAATCTACCTATTTCACTGGTCAACAAGGTTTTTGCCACAAGAACCAAAATATACTTTTCTAGTTGTTTTTGGGGTGCTGAATCCGAATCTGAAGTCAAAAAAATTTTATTGGCCTTTGTTTTTGAAATATTACCGTTAGAAAATGTCAAAAAACGTAATTTTGGCTGTTTTCGAGGTTATGTTTTTATGTGGAGTAATTAATTGTGAATAAATTTGTAACGGTGCCAATAAGAGCTAGTTTTATTCATTCAAAAAAAGTTTAAATCTTTCCGATATCTCTTTTATTGCCCGAGATATTTAAAATTTAAGTAGCGGTCTTTGAATCAGAAACAACACTGGCCAACCAAATTACACTTTTTTTGCCACAAGAATCAAAATATACTTTTCTGAAGGTTTTTGGGTTGCTGAACTCGAATCCACAATCAGAAAAATTCTATTAGCCTTCGTTCTTAAAATATTACCGTTATAAAATGCAAAAAAAGGTTTTTTTTATAACGGTTATATTTCAAGAACGGAGGCTAATAGAATTTTTCCGATTGTGGATTTGAGTTCAGCAACTCAAAAACCTTCAGAAAAGTATATTTTGGTTCTTGTGGCAAAAATTCTGTGGCCAGTGACTTAAACTTTAGATTAAGTTTAGTTTCTCTTTGACTTATAAAATGAAACTAAAGATATCTCGAGCAATAAAAGAGATATCGGGAAAATTTAAACAGTTTTTGAAAGAAGAATATCTGTTCTTATAATAACCATTACAAATTTGTTTATAATGAATTACCCCACATAAAAACAGAACCTCGAAAACAGCCAAAATTACGTTTTTTGACATTTTCTAACGGTAATATTTCAAAAACGAAGGCCAATCAAATTTTTCTGACTTCAGATTCGGATTCAGCACCCCAAAAAATACTAGAAAAGTATATTTGGGTTCTTGTGGCAAAAAAAAAATTACATTTTGTTGACCAGTGTTTTTATTCTATCACCTTCAAATCCATGTTTTTTATATGACAACCTATATAAATTTTATATCATCTGAAAACTTTTTGTCTTAGCTCAAAATATATATATCGATTAGGTCTATGAGACATCTACAAAAAGAGCTAGAATTTTTTGAACTCGATCAATTTCCATAAAAAAAAGCGAAAACACACGTATTTTTATCTTCTCACGCTATTAAATGCATTTTTTCCCTAACAACCTATAAAAAATTTAATACTATCTGAAAGCTTATTGTCTTAGCTCAAAATATATAAAACGATCAGACCTATGAGACATCTACAAAAAGAGCTAGAATTTTTTAAACTCGATGAAATTTCATAAAAAAAAGCAAAAAAAAAATTTATTTTTATGTTCTAATGCTATTGTTTTCGTTTCATCTTGTTTCAAATCACTACGATGCTAAAGAAGTTTTTACTTCAAAAAAAAAATCGTCGAACATTAGACAAAAAATATTTAATATGGTCTCAACCATTTTTTATTAAAACTACAAATAGAACCGATAAGCTGAAACAAATCTGTAAATAGATAACCGCTAACTCTTTTTTAGGTTGGATTTTTGGAAAAAATCTGGTTGTTTGAGTGAGAGAAATACTTAGATATAATTATGATTAAGTGTCGAATGTTCATGTGCAAGTTCCTAGAAGTTTATTAAACTCCGGTTTTTATAACCCCGCTTTTGGAATCAACACAAGGTGTTTTTTTTTTTTTAATCACTGCGGTTTTTAAAATAAAATATTTTGTGTTGATTCCAAAAGCGGGGTTATAAAAACGGGAATTTAATAAACGGGATGGTAAAAAACGGGATTTTAAAAAACCAGGAATTAAAAAAATAGTATTAAAAAAAAACGGGATTTTAAAGGCAGGAATTTAAAAAACCAGGATTATGAAAGTCTGGATACCGAACCCAACCCGTTTTTACCGAGTCTTGAAATGTGTTCGGTTCGATATCGCGCTTTTTATTATTCACTAGCTTACCCGTGCGAGACTTCTCGCATGCTTAAATAAAAAGAAAGTATAGGTAGGAAGGTACAAATGTAAATGCAGAGTGTGTTTTTTAAAAAGTCGAGAATTACTAAAAAACTCCTGTTTATCCCATTTAAAATACATTGGATTAGCCCCAGTTTAAGTTAAACAGCTATGAATATGGCACATTAAATTTAGCAATTCTAGGTTCCCTAAGTTGTACATACATTTTATAATTAACTCTATTTCAAACAGGTTGCCGCAACTAATATCTCAAACTTGGTCAATTTGAAGAACTTGAACCGATGTTGAATCATGCATTCACCACCTTAAATCGTCAATAAAAAAATTGTCGAACGTAAGGTTTCTGTCTGATTCTTACATCCGACAATTTTTCCTTTGACGATTTTTCTTTGCTGTTGTATTGGGCTTTTCCAAAAATTATCTTAGACCCATTTAATTCACACTCCATTAAATTTTATATCGCTATTCAAAAGTGGATATTTTAAAATTCGTATCTACCTACGTGATTTCATAGTTTTTCATTTTTAATAGCCACTTATCATATTTTAGCTTAGGAAGTACCTAAACGGACCTAACACCCCTATTACGATTGTCAACTATCAATTGATAGTTGATAAATACTGAAATTTGATGTTTTAAAATCGAAATGGGGGAAAACTGGTCATTTTTTTAATGGATCTTTTCAGTTACATTTCACCGTTAGCATCATTCTTCGTTTTCAAATTTTTTTCAAAGCAAATAAGAGATCTAATTTTTTTTTAACAACTATAAGTTCTTTGCTTCCGGCTACAAAGAGGTTAAGTCACAAAATTGCACTTTCGGGTTTTGATGAAAAGAGAATAAGCTCTTTTATTTGGTATCAAAAACATAAATTTAGAGTAACTCTTTCTTATAAAAATAAGAGGATCAATACTCAAAAATTCATCGATTTTCAACTTCAATCGGATTTTCTGGTAAACTATCATTTATGTAAGTCCTTTTTACCCAGGGGCAAAGAATTGATAGTTGCAATCGTAATAGGGGTGCAACACTTACGCCCCTATAGCACGCAAAGAGCAAATGAAGGGTCCAGGGGAAAAACGGCACATGTCCACTTTTTGTCAAAAATAAACGAATGATGAGGTCTTGTAGTATTTACTGACCACTATCTGATGGCATCCTTACTTTTATAAAACAAATTTAAGCCTTGCTTTAAGTACTAAGTTGTATGGAGAACAAAATTTAAAAATGCATTTTTCTCGAAATGAGTTGGAATGGACTTGTGCTGTTTTTCCCCTGGAGCCTTCAAATATTCCGGCCTTTTTCTTATGTACATTATGTATATACTATATATGTACATACATAGGTACACTTCCCAGACTTTTCCTGGCAAATGGAAGATGAAATGTTCCTACGGAATATGTTCATACATATATGTACTTACAAAAAATCTTGAAAAAAAACCATAGGTGTGTTTTTTTGTTTATCTATATTGTTTTTTGAAATCCATGCAAATATTTGGCACCACACTGTACATAAACTTTGGCAGCTGTCTGTCAGAAAAGTCGCTTTTGTTTTTTTAATATTAACTCCGCAGTGGAAGGCCATTACATCCATGATGGATGCAAACAAATTTTTTCACAAAAAAAAAAAAACAAAAACCATAGCATGGCATCCATTTTGGATTCAAAAAATTTCACAAAAAACCAAAAATCAAAACTGACAGTTCTGATTCTGAAAAAAAACAGAATTTCTCTTCTGGTTTTAAAAACAGAAAATTCATAGATTTAAATGTTAGCAGTACAAAATGTTTGCAGCACAAAAACAAATGAAGTTTGGCGCGATTACACATATATGTGGCACATGTTAAACTTCAGATTCTTCGGAATAAAAAAAAAACTGTTCAATTGGGATTCTGAAATCTGAATCGAAGAACAATTCCGGATTGCCAATTAAAAACGCCATTAAACGTTTGTTATTGTTTTGTTTCTGGCGGTGTTTTTTTCATAAAGGGAAATTCCAAAAACTATCTTTGTCTTTTCCTTTTCTAATTTGACATATCTCGGCAGGGAAAATGTAAACAAAAAACATATTGTCACACACACTTACAACAAACACTGTGTGTTCGAAATCATTTAACCACAAAAACTTTTATATTTCGCGATTGTTTTCAAATTTGAAGTTTTTATTTCCGATTAATTAAAAAAAAATAATTAATTTTACATATTTATTTTGGAAAACACGAACTAAATTCACAAAACTCTATCACAATTCGCGCCTCCTTTTGTTTGTTTATGTCTTCACCATCCCAGCTATAGCTGTAAATTTTTTTTCTTTTTTTTCTGTTTTCTTTTGACTGTTTTCTTATACTGACAATCGTTGGAAGTTCCCCACTGAACTTATTCCAAAGATCCTGTCAAAAGCGATGAACACTTCCACTTTCCAATCATTTTGGAAACATCTTATGTAGAAGTGTTCAATGATCTGAAAGAATAATTAAAATAAAGGTAGGACCGCACTTGATGTTGAAGGAACTACGCTAAGTACACCAAAGTAAAAAATAAGCAAAATATTTTGTATCTTTCATTGGTTATCGGAACTACACTATGTGGAATATAATTATTCCTATCAAAATATCGTATTATGTGAGAAATGAATAAAATAAATCAATTATTTGTATTTGACGAATTCGACGGAAGAAATAGCCCAACTTTCTACTTTTTCATCTGTCGTATCCTTTGACATTGGTTGTCAACAATAGATCAGTTCGATTTTCTGTTTCGGAGTGCACACCGGGGAATTTCAGAACTAAGAACTGTGTTCTTTTCTTTTCTGATTTTATGAATTGTGAACTTTAGTTGTTTATTTGTGAAGAAAATGTAATAAAAGTAACATTTAATGATATATCTAATAAATTATATCAATTAAATACTAAAATTCTGTTGTAGAGTTCAATTTTACTATGCCAAAGTCATATCTACAAATGATAATCTGTTATTAAAAATTATTTTTAACTGAAGAGCAAGTACATACATAAAGTCTAGTAGCGTATTTTATTTTATTAAAAAAAAAGAACAACGATAATAGTTAACAATTTCTTGCATCAGAACTTCCTTAGTGCACATTCATCGAGAAAATATCGAACACACCTTGGAATTTAAAGTGAGCTGTCAAAAAGCAATCCGTCATGCAACGTTTTCTTTGGGTCACCCCTTTCTGTCCCATCCTTCAATTTCAACGGATTGATTGACACAACGGGTGGAACGGATTCTATGGGTTGGGGCCTTTAATTTCAAATTAATCTTTCGATCCATTTTACCTCGATGAGGATTAGCAATTTACCATTAACCATTTGACATTCAAAATGAAATAGTTTACGAAAATATCTCATTTGGAATTTAGTGAAAACATGATATAAGGCACTTAAATACAAAATAAAACTTTTGAGTGATCTTTTTTTTACAGAGGTTGACTACCCAGAACCTCAAAAGTTGGCATTTTCAATTTGTGTGCCAAAAATGAAATAAAAATGTATAACTAATGTTACATGTAACAGGGCTGTTTAGGTACTGCCTAAAACAGAAATAATTCTGCTTTTTTCAACTTTTTTAACCCAATTCCTGTTTGATTAGACTGAAACTGTGTAGTTTTTTTTTTTACAAAAAAGAGAGCCCCTCTTCTTGCAAATTTCTGCCCAAAAATTTCTTCGGACAAAAGTCTGAAATCTTTCAAAAGCTAGTGCCTTCTTTTTTTCTTTTAATAAATGATAATTTTGTCCTAAAAGAGTTTGCGTACTTTTGCACAATTTTTTCTTTCTCTGAGAGGATTTCATCCCCACTTCTAAAATTTGACAGGTTTCATATTTTTGTCCAAACTTATCTGCAATTTGTTTGTACATAATAATGCTTAAAATGTTAACCATCAGAATTTTTAAGCAAATCGGAGAATTTACTCGCCTAATGAACGCCCCTGATGATACGAACTAATGATATACGAACACCCCTAATGTGAACAGGAACACGCCATGTCAAACATTTCCAGATTCATTGGAAAGTGGTAAAAAGTCATTTTAAAATTCATTTTGGCTGGAATATTATTTTTTAAACAAATTAAGATTTCTTAAAAATTATAAACATTTATATATTTATATTTTGCCAGATTCTGGCGACAGAAATTCCCTTTTTTTTAAGATATAATTTATTAAAATCTGTTCGGTGTAAGTCCCGCAAAAGGGTGTTCGACAACGGTAATAATATATATGATTTTTTTTTTTTATCAAACTGGACCTTTAGCATTTTTTCAAAATCTAAAAGCTAGCCTTTTTTTAAAATTGATGTCGACTGAAAGTAAATATAACTGTCTAACGCATTTAATTAAGTACCTACCCATACTCTTTGATTGCATATAGAATGATCAATCTTGGTTATTAATCAATCTACTTAATAAAAACCACTCAAGTCACAAGGTATACCTACCTACCTAGTAATTTTTCTCTGACCTCTACTGTAACGATCACTTCGATACCATTCAATTACAACAACAAAACTATATGAATCGGCTTTTTTTCATATTACTGGAATACTACCAAAAAAGAACTCTCATGAGGACAACCTCGTGCTAAGCCTGTATGTATGTTGTGTGCCTTGCCTGTTTTTATACCTACTCCTAACTCCTACCTACCTCTCCTCCTCCGCACACATTTTCTTTCAAATCGGACACAACCCGAATCTATAGAGACACAAAATGCTAAAGGAAAAGTGCACAGAGGCAAAGGGCAAAAGCAAAAAAAAAGCAGCCGCGGTACGACAACGACAACGGCAGACTCAGAAGAATCGGAATCGTCGTCTACGTCGTCGTCCGTCGTCGGCCTTCTAGAGCCTCTCAGCTGCAAGAAATACACATTCGATTTTCAGTTCATGTTTAAGAAGCGAACCGCGTGGAAGTGTCTCTTGTCCACTCTCTCACTGATCTATGAAAAATCGTATAAAAACTTCCATTCCATCGTGGGTTTGGGAACTATTGTTGTTGTAATTAGAAAATAACAAAAATAAAAAAAAATAAAGAAAGTACCATCGTGGTCATGTCTCTTCTCTTCATTCAATGAACTGTTATCAAACGTTTTTTCTTGGCTTGGAGAGGAAACCCAATTTTTACGCGGGTGCAAATGCAAATAATCTTCATTTTTTTATCAGCCTGATTACGAATGATTGAAAAGTTTCCAACCCAACAAAAAACAAAAAGAATAACATTCTTTTTTAAATGATAATAATTATTATCTCTTCCAATTCACTCATGCAACAGCTTTGGAATTGGCTCTTGTGAATTTGCGTTTCTGAGTTGTAGAAAAAACCTACTACCAAACCGGCAGTGAATGGTGTCGGTCTTGAAAGCGATAAAGAAATAACAAAAAAAATAAGAAAAACAAGAGATACCGGGAAGTGGATCTTGTGTGAAGCTAAAGGATTTGTAAAGACAATTCGTATCAAGTCTTTTATTTCTACTCGCAATGAAATTGTGTGAAAGGAGGAGCAGCAAGATGACTCACAGCAGGAGCATCAGCATCCTTTTGGCGGTCTTGATGATCGTTGTTGTTGTTGTTGGTAAGTTTCTATATGTTTCTGTGTGTGTTTGTTGATTCCTTTTTTGAATAGAGGGATCCTTTTTTTTTTTTTTGTTATTTGTTGATCTTCTCTCTTTTGTCCCGTTTTTTTTTTTATTCTGACCAAAAATGATGGTTAAGGTAAGTGAATACCTTTTGGCAAGTTAGGTAGGTACCCAACCAAACCTATAGGGATCTTGTCTTCATCATTCAGCTCAGCAGCTTGCTTTACTTATTCACATCTTGTTATCAAAGCGTGACAACAACAAAAACAACACGAATGTTGGTTGGTTGATGCTGTCATCTTGAATTTCAAAATACCAGTTTGGTATACTACCTTTACCTATAGTTAGTATAGTTTGGATAGAATTGAATTGAATATTATGAATGCGTGTATTAGCATGTGCGCCTCTGGCCTGTCCAATTCAGGAAAAAAGACTGAATTTACTTTACTTTCATTTAAATTCAATAAATGAAAAAAAAAAAAAAAATGATACATAGAGTCATTTGATACCGGCTATTGTGGGTAATCTAGACGAGACACACGGGAACCCGTTTCAATGACTGCAGCAGCATATTGTGGTGGCTGCTGTGGGATTGTTAACCTTCTCTCTGCAAGAAATTCATGTTTGTTGTTGTTAGTAGTTAAGTTAGCATTAAAAAAAAAGGGAACTGGACTCTTGGATTCTGGTTTTATAAAAAATTGAATATTTTTTTTTATTATTCTGGAATGAAAATGGTTTAACTATTTGGTGTTTGAATTCAAATTTGATATAATTATCTTCTTTTTAAGTGTTTCTACTTCGTGATGGTTAACAAATTGATGCAAATTCAATAATAAATTGTGTTAATCGATTTGACAACATCATTTGGTGGAAGACAAATGGTGTTTGGTCGATTTAAATTAGGTACACTCTGTTTGACTTGATTAAGTGCACTTGTTGCATTGCCTTCTAGATGCCTGTTGCTCCCTACGCACTGTTTCCCTTTTTGTGCCATCGTTGATAAACACTTAAACATCGATGATCCTGATAAAAAAAATATAACTCGTTGTTGGCTTAAAGGGAAAAGCTGTTTACTGCCACCTGCTAACTCCACATACAAAGTAAAGTGGAGTGTTGGTTTGTGGAATGTGAAGCATTTATCTGAAGCGTTAGAACACGAATATAAAGCTTGCCTTGATTTAGAACTTGTTCTTTTACATATAAAGGCTTTGTTGATGTTTCTTTTGCGTTTTTTTTTATTACTTAAGATCTGCTTACAACTGTGGTCTTTTTTCAGTTCGTATGGGGGCTTTAAAACAGGTGAATTTTGTATTGATCCTGAATTTTATCTCTCATATGTGGAAATATTGATCTGAAATTTAATTTAGAGTTAAATATTTTTGGTGCAGAATGTTAAATTAGAAAACAAAAGATTTTCTAAAGCCAGTTTGTTATCAACTTGTCATGTTTAATGTAAAAGTTTTATTGATAAGATATAATACTGATTTTAACTTACAAAAAAAAAAAAATAATATAAATGCCTTTTTTTACTTTTAACATTTAACGCCAAAAAAAATTCTTATTAAAATTTCAGTTGAAAATCTTTACATTTTCCACCATAGAAAAAAAGCTTCTTTTCATCCAAAATAATTGTATGGCCTCTTTTGATTATTTACTCCTATCCTAACATTATACTATATTTTTAAACGGGTATCATTTTTTTAAACTGATTTTTACAATATTATAATTATTTTTTCTCCAATAAAAAAAATACCCTTCAAAGCAGGGCTTATTTTAATTTTAATTCCCATGGCAAACAAAATGCTTATACTTAAGTTCTAGATGAATTGATGAAAATCGCCTTTTTTAACATTACGGCTATTCCATTTGCATTTTTAGGACATTTTCACGCATATTATCTCGTTGAAGAAGCAATGTTTTTTCTTGAAGCTTGGTGGGTCTTAAGGGAACATGATAAAGTTGATGCTCTATAAGTTTCAAGAAAAACTAATTCAAAATAGCTTAATTATTAACAGACAAAGACGGTAACGGAGAAGACTTGTATGCGTCTTCTGCGTTACCGCTTCATCTGTAAATAATTTGGCTACATTTAATTATTGAGCTCTTAAGACCTACCAAGTTTCAAGAAAAAAGATTGCTTCTTCAACGAGATAGACTGAAAACAAGGTCAGTATGTCTTCTCCGTTACTTTGGAATGGCCGATTAACCAAATTCACTCCGTCCTCAAAAAACACCCTTTCACCGAAAGTAATTTTATAAAGTTTCTTTATATCTACTTGGTTCTTTTTCCAAATGTATTGTTATTACCCAATTTCATTAGGGTACCTCATAGATTTTGTTTTCAATAAAAAACACCCTTTCATCCATGATTTTCTTTTAATTGAAATTCTTGGTTCTTCAGTCCTATCGAGGTTTCTGTTAAGAGATTTTTTTTCCGATTTATTCGAAGTCGGAGAATTTTACAAAGGTGTATCCGTTCCATGAAATTTGACGACCATCAACGCATTGGCGACTAAGTACATTCAGTAAAGAAATTTTAAAGGTTGTGCGTTAAATCTTTTTGGTGCAATAATCTCGTACTATCGAGATATTTCGGTAAAAACTTTTCTCTCGAATACCTACTGCGTTCTTCATTTACTTTCCTCCGTTCACCTATATAAATAGAAACCCATACATCATTTAAGTCATTCTTTATTATTTTTTTAGGATTCAATTACTTAGAATTTAAAATAAATGGTGTATGGCGTTTTTTCCGGAAAGTAAAAAAGTTATTATAAGAGCAGTTTACAACTAACAAAACTGTGGCAACAAGGAATAACAACATAAGTCAGTTTTTACAACTTTTCAGGAGAGCGTTTTGAAAGTTTGGCTTCCCATTACAAGTCAATGCTTATGTCATTTTTCTTTTACCTGTAATTCATAAACCACTTAAGATAAAAATACGAAAAAAATATGGTAGATAGAATCGCTTAGATTCTGTAAAAATCTCAATTTCGACATAAGTTGACTTATGTTGTTTTTCCTTGTTGCCACAGTTAAGGATCAATCAATTTCATGTCTTAATTGTTTTTTTATTATCCGGGTTTAACGCAGATCACCTGAACTTAGGTTCTAAATTTTAAGAGGCTTTGATTGGTCAAGGAATTATAGAATTATCAAAACAATTATGATTTTACCTCAAAACGAAGTATTTTTTAAATCCAAAACTGATTTATTTTTAATTTAAACATTAAGGTTATTGTAACTTGTGTAGGAAAAATTTTTCATTAAAATCAGTTAATTCGTTTACGAGAAAGTTAGAAATCAAGAAAACGGTATGGCATTTTTCGTTAATAACGGCTCTAACAATATTTTGTTTTTAACTTCAAAATAGGAACTTATTTGCAACAGTAGGTACACTAAATTTTTTATTCTTATCAAAACTGTAAGACCGATTTTTGAGAAAAACAAGCTATTCAATTTTGCCATGAAATCAGTGCACCGTCGAGGTTCAATATGATCAAATGTGATCAAACCTTGGGATTGGGTCTGGGCGCTTTCAAAAAACTAGCAAATAGGCCCTAAAATCCTCCCACTAATTCACTCAAAAGAGTGAATAAATCTTTGAGTGAAACCAATCGAAAACGACATTAAACGGCAGCGATGTAAAAACGATTGTTAAGTTAAAAAAAAAAAGATTTATAAATACAACTAATAGGTCCTACCCTACAAAAGTCTTAAGTGGCAGTCCTGTCAACTCTTGACATCTGTCCAATAAGACCTTAAAAGCTTGCTTTTAGCCCAATTCCAACATCGAGGTAAAACAAATTACAATAAATCATTCCCCAAACGCATGTTTTACTGCATCTGGAATACAATCAACACATAGATCACATAATTCATTCAGTGGAAAATTTATTTCCAAGCCTCTAAAAGCCAAAGTGTTGTATTCTATTAGCAGAAATAGACAGAAATATACGGAAACCAGACATAAACAACAACAAAAACATCCTCAGCTACATGAACCACTTCAATTTTAATTTAGAACGAAACATTTTACAATTAGTTGAGCAGGACCGTTTCCGAAATTCCAACAAATTTGGAAAAAAAAATGTTGTTCAGACTTTTACACTAGGAGAAAGAATTTCATTTGTGGTTTTTGGTATGGTTTCCCTTTATTTGTAATTTATTTTTAAATTTCATTCTCTGACACTGATAATGCCCTGCTGCTGGTCCAATATATCTGACAAAAGAAATTCATTTTGGAATAAATTTCAAGAATGTTGTTTTTTTTGGGGAACTACAAGATCGTATATTTCTCGTTTGGATGTTGTTAGCAAATGAATCAAGTAGCGGTTGCCACTCTCATTTGTCCTAAAAAGACCCATAATCTATGGATTTGTCTGTGCGTGAAATGGGAAAATTGATGTTAAAACAACACGAACGTGTCACATGGACCCTCATATCTGATCAAAAGGCCAAATGCCGCGATCAACAGCTGGACACTATGGACAAGCTGGAGATCATCATAGTGTACAGAATAGCCACATGTTATCTTTGTTTTGTCTATTGTTTGTAGGTAGGTTTAGGTAGATATCTGGTGGGTGATCTATTCGGGGTCATCTGATGCTCATCCATCACATATCTAACTGGCTTGTTGTTGTTCCCTGAAGCTATTAAAACATCCCTAAAAAACCATCAGTGTCATGTTTACACATGCCCCGCAGGTTTTTTTAGGGTAGAAAATATGCTCGAGTACAAAAAAAAAACCTAAGTGCTATTGCTCATTATGTGCATTTTAATGACTTTTTTAAAAGCCATAGCAAAGTCAAAACATTTGTAAGTGAAGAAAATATGAAAACTGACATCTATCTTATGCAGATACCACAGTTTTATGACTCTGGCAGACAGAATCTCCATAAAAGTCCATACAACATCCTGCTTTATTATGTAGATAGATGAGATTTTATGCTTCTTCCCAGAATCGGCAGAATCACAATCAAAAGAATTTCAATTTCAATTTTCTCTCAAAGGGATTAAAACAGAGAGATCTTTTTGGTGACCTAAACAATAAAAGGCAAAAAAAAAGGGGAAAAACTGACGCGATCAACATTCAAGAGACAGGGTATCTACGCCTTTACAGATTTGTAATACGCCTTCGCTGCCGAAAAAAAAAATTCCAAAGGGATTTTTGATAAGCCTATTTGATATATTTTCTGTTTTTTTTATGAATGTATTTTTTATAGATTTGTAAATGTAAATATTTAGTATAGGAAATAATTCATGTGACTGGGAATTCATCGATTACGATTGTTCACATTATTTTGGATCTAATTTCTGACAATGCGGCTCTTTGTCATATGCTTATAGCTCGTTCAGGGGGTCTTATCTCTTTTGATATATGATTATATGAATTTTATTGATGGCAAGTTCTCTTAGTGTTTCCTTTTTTTCTTTTTAACGATATATAAAAAGGAAAAACTTGTGCGATTTTCTCATTTAAAAATTATAATAATTATGGTTCAGGAGTTCGATAGAGATAATGAAGATTGATAGGTTTTGTTTTTCTTTTTTGAGAAATTTTAATAATTTCCGTTGTTTTCATTAACGATTGATTGGACTTTGATAAAATTCGTCACAGGACTCTGCCTTGTTTTTAATTGTATACCTATTTATAACTTTCCAATACAAAAGTTGATTCTTGTGGTTTCTTAATACAAAATTTTAGGCTTTACAATCTACATTAGTGTGTTTTTTTCTGCATTTTCTCTTTTCTTCTTGCCTTGTATAGTAACTGCATGCCTTTCCAAATGGTTGTATACCTTAAATACAATTTATACCTGAATTTGATGCCTCTATAATAACGATCTTCGAAAGTATTTCGCATTCTTTATGATCTATTGTTCGGATTCGGGATCATAAGGATTTTAAAGTGTCCTTAATCTGTAAAAGAATTTTTGTACCCTTAAATAGTACAAAAGATTTGATATTTTTCTAAGAATTCTTACTTAATGTTTTTCATGTAATTCTAAAACACTTAACGTCATTGAAGAGATCGTTTTTGGATATGCATAGAAATTGAACAAAAAAGTATAGAATTGAGGCGCATATTACAATTGATAAATGATAAGAAAAGACCACTATTCTAGAAAGATAACGATAAAATAAGTTGAATTTAACAAGCGCTTGAAAATATTTAATCAATCAAAGTTTGTTTTTAATATTAAGTGGGGAAAACGGATTGAAGAAAAACCGTGTTATGTAGTTTAATAGTTTTTTTTTTCTAGTCTTTGTGCTAGTTACCTATGTTGCAATAATGTTTTAGATTATCATTTTATAATGTTTAATAATCATTAAAAAACAAAATAAGTAGATAAAAAGACAAACTCCTTATACTCATACAAATTTTATTTAAAATTAACGTTTTCGAGAATAACAATTTTCATCTTCAGATTGTATAGCAAAATTTTAAATTTATTCAAAAAATTTTTTGTCTTTAAACATACTTTTCCATGAAAAATTGAAAAAAATAAAACTCAAAAGAAATAACATTTTCAAAATTTACATAAATTAACCATATTCTTTATTTCTAACGAAATTCAATTGATCGATTTAAAATCGAAATACCTAGAAATAATTTTTTTTTCATCGTCAACCATCAATAATTATTATTTATGTATGACTTGATTTATGTTTTATGATTCAAACTATGTTATTTCCTATCATAAGATTAAAAATAAAAACAACAGGTTTAACTCATTCATTAACCAGTTTTTTTTTCTGATAATCTAGTAGATATAAATATAACGAATGCAAACAACACAAATAAGATAAAATAATAATTAGTATAAGTTTGAGAATTGTTGCAAAATTACTTATGCAAATTTGTATTTGTTTTTTCTTAACTTGTGCGTTTGAAACTGGTATCTGATAAATAGTTTGTTTCAATAATGTTCACAAAAAGAGGCTTTTTGATTTATTTTTAACTCTTAACAAATTGTCGATTAAGTATATAAAACCGAATAATAGTAGTAACTTAATTGAGTTTTTCTAATTTAGGTACATAAGTAGACATTATAAGAGTCATTCGATTGCCTTTAGGATTAATGTATTTAACTATTCTGAGAAATATAAATAACAAGACCGAATCATTTAAACCTTAACAATGACCAACTGATTTTGGGACTATAACCGTTAAATATTAACATACCGGTCAATATGAATAAAGAAATAATTTATTTGACCCCATACCTATACACTTCTGTTTAAATAGGTTACCATTGACTTAAGTAAGTCACAAATCAAACAAAAATTGTTTTAAGTGAACGTTAAATCTGAAAATTAATTTATCTGAGCGTTTGCGTAATCGATTTCATCTTTGAATCCAGAATCGATTTTCTTTTCTTTTCTGAAAAAGAAATGCAAAACAAACGATTTCAGAATTACTCCGAATTATTCGGGACTACCAAACGAAAACGCTGTTACTAACATTTACAAAACAAGCTAGGGCGAATTTTCTTGATTTACTTTCCAACGAAATATCTTAATCTTAATAATTAATCTTAATAATTTTTTAGCTAGGTAACCAATAAGAGATCCGAAACTTGAGTAGCTTTTTAGTTCCTAACGTTTCCCAACCTGCCAATAATCACGAACAATTGTTAACCATCGTAAAGTTGATTTACGATCTGAATCTATAATGTGAACAAGAGCTGAGATTTGAAAATCTCTCTCAAGTCTAGAAAAAAGAATTTCCTCTTTAAAGCCCATTTTTGAATCCATTTTTGACATGGATGTATTTAAAACAATATACAAAAAGAAAAACTTGTATAATTTGAGAGACAAAAAAAGTTAAACTGCAATAATTCCAAGAACTTTATATTAAAAGTCTTTGGTCTGAAGGGAATCGATGGGGTATTTCAAAACGTTGTCAGTGATTCAGAGATTCACTAAAAGTTTTCCAAGTATTCCATTAACTGGTGGAACAGAATGATGTAGCTGTGGCTGTGTCTTGTGGCGCTGTCAAAGTTAAAAAGTATGAAATTAGTATATTGGTGCCAGAATACGTAGCTGTGGCTGTGGCAAGGAAATTCGCTGTGGTACAAGTCGAGTCGACTTTTACTTCAAGCTACAAGCGCAATGACTTTTGACGTTTCTAATGTGGTTGCTGAGTTAAAATTATTTTTTTTTCAAGGCAATTGACATTTTAGTGCGCCACATAATTCTGTTCATCTTTTCTACATTTTGAGCGATTTTATTTGACATCTTGTACCACGGCGTTTTTCTTTGCCACAAGCGAATTTCCATTCTGTTCAGCCAGTAAGAACTAACAAACTCTCCTACTGTCCACAACCCTCTGCTCTGTTTTCTTAGCCAAATAAGGAGCGATTATAAAGAGTTAATCTACTACGTCTGATATAATTCTGCTCTAATATCATATGTCCAACTTAAAATTGACCATCTCAAATCAATGTAACACTGTTTTGGCTATAAAGTTAACTTCTAGATTTCCTTCATCACATACTGAAAATGCGTATCTTGTCCTTGTTATAAATCCTAGTACATAATATCGCTAATACGTTAATTTTTTATGAAACCAAATTCAACTCCTGGTTTCCGCTATTTTTCAGAACGGAAGCAAAAATTCAAAATACAAATGCTTAAATTTGACTGAAAGTATGCAACGATATTATTACATTTTCTTTAGCAAATCTTCAAACCAATCGATATTTCCCTTTCTGAAAAGGATTTTTCCGAAAAAAGTTTCTTAATCATAGACATTTTCGTTATCATAGACAACAACCCCATTTCAATATCAATTTCAACAACAATCTCAACAACAATATGGGACATTTTTAATTCAAATTCAAATTTGAATTTTACTTTTTTTTTAATTCAATGAATAATTTTGCCTTTTTTCATTTTTAGAATCCTCAACACAAAATAATAACACAGTTGACAATGTCGTGGACATACAAAAAGATGATAATAACACACAATACCATTTGGACATTCAAATGAATTTTATAGACTCAGAAATAAAGGAAGAAAATAATGACGTTCGAGAAATACAACCAGAAGAACCCATCGTTTTGGATCTAGGACATGAGTTCGAAAACTTAACAATCACAACTGAAAAAGTTAATGTAAATGATTTAACCATCAATGACACCAAAATTAATGATAATGAAGTAACCACCGTTAAGACTGATATCTCCATTGATGAAATTTCCAATCCGGAAGTTCCACAAAATCAAGACAGTACGATTGAGAAAAATGACAATGTTGAGAACTTGGAGTCAACTATTGAACCAGGTTAGTTTGTTTGAATTTCGTTAATCAATTTGATTTACTACTTAAATTTTCTTTTTTCTAGAAAATGGAATTTCATTGATGACCACTGAAGTACCAATTCTAGACGCAACAATCTGGACTATAGTTCCAATAAAGGAAAATATATCAAATGTAGATATTGAGACAGAAGAAACAAGTAATGTTGAAGCTCAAACTGAAGTTACTGAGATTCAACAAGAAGTCTCCACAAAAAGTCCTGAAAAGTTGAATGATTTGAGTAGATTCTTTGAAGACGAACCCAGTCAAAAACATCAAATGCATGGTTTCATTAAAGAAACTGATAACGAAATTACATCACATAATGACTCTGCCGAATCTGAATCTGAATCCGATTCAAGTTCAAATTCAAATGGTTCAAAAAGTTCAGAGTCAAATCAGGATGAAAATAAAGCTGCTGAAGATTTGTCTATATCAGAGGATTTATCATCTGAAAAAGCTACTCCTGCACCCATTTCAGGGTCCCAAAATGATGTATTCATCGATGAATCCACAAAAATAGCAGCAAACGATTCAGTTCAAGAAATCGAAGCAGTCACTGAATCAACTGGAGAGATTACAAACGAAGTGACAGTAGTTGCTAATGAACTTACACACACCATAATGAAGAAACCTGGTGTCGATGATGAATCTCCAAGAAGTTCAACTGATTTATCGATGCAGGAGGAAACAAACGAAATTGTAGTAACGACACCAAATATTCAAATTGATCCTGTTGTTCATCTTGTTATTAATAGACCCAAAGGAGTATTAGAATCAATTATTTCATCAGGCTCCGAGAATACAAATCAAACTTCAAATCAGCCATTGGAAGTTGTTCCTCCTTCATCTGTAACTGATATTAATGGATTGGCTGACTCTGAGGATAAGTCTCCAACCACCTCAATTCCTGAAACTAAAGTCCTTGACAAAAACGAAGAACTCACAGAGGATAGCAATTCTGTTCAACTCAATATTGAAACGCCATTTGAACATGACGACAATCATCAACTGGCAGAGCTTGAAGAATCTCTCCAAACACCCACCGAAAATGTTTCAAACACTCTGAACGAAAAGCAAATCCCAGAGTTGAATGCTATTCCACACTCTGAGACACAAGAGGACAAAACTCTTGAGACAAATCTTGTAATAGACGATTCAGAGAACTCTACACCAGCTCCTCCGACTAAGAGTAACGAATCATCTGGTTTGGAAGGGCATCAAGAAGATCAGCCGATTGTAGAGGAAAATGGAATTTTCAAAGAATCACATACCTTCACCGACAAATCCCTGCTGAATGCAATTATTGTAAAGGAATCAGTGGAGACTTCTACAGAAAGACCAGTTAATATCGAAAATCCGCTTGAGGACAACCAAATTGGAACAAACTATGTTTCCCATGATAATTCCTTACCGACTGCTGAGACATCGTCTGCGATATCGAATTCTATTCCTAATTCTCAAACTAACTCTCCAGTTGACAATTTGGAGACTTCTACTCGAGCTCCTTCTATTGACAAAAACGAATTTGAGCTCCAAGGAGACATTCAAGAAGATCAGACAAGTAGTATAGGAATTTTCAAAGAGCCAGAGGAAACTCCTATAAATCCCATTGATGAATCCTTACCTGATCCAAAACTCTATGAAGAACCAATTGAAACATCCACACAAAAACCCATCATTTCAGAAATCAATGATATACCAACAAGTCACATCATCGCCACCACAACAGATTATTCCCGACATATTGATTCCTTGCAGACAATGAGAGATGAGTCATCTTCCTCGTCTGTAATATCTGACGAAGTTATAGCTCCAGCTTCTGTGGGTCGTTCTTTGAATGAAATTGTCGCAGAAGGTTTGGGCAAACCTCTTCCTACTCGAAGTGTAGGTGATGAACCTTCATCGTCATCTTACTCATCCGAAGATAAAACCACAACGGTGTTGGTTCTATGTGCAGCAGCTGGAGGTATATTTATCGCCTTCTCCTTTGCCATATACCTAATCTCATTTCAGAGACAACATGGTACATTAGACATTGAAATGCAGGAGCAACAATGTGGGAAAGATAATTTGGACGAAGATGAAGATTCTGAGACAAGAGTTTCATTATTGAATCAAGCACCAACTGCAGATAGTGATGAACATAGTTCGTACTAATTTCGCTTTTCCTAAAAAAAAAGACTTTTGTGTACCTTTTTTCGTTAACTTTTGGATTATTCATTTATTTTTTTTTTTTTTTGTATTTTAAGAATTTACTTTAATTTTTTTTTTGTTTATAAAAAAAATTTCATACAAAAAACATTTGTAAATAGACATTTTAAGTTTTTTTTTTCTTTATCAAAGTTGTATTTTAGTAAGTATTACAACAATAAGAAACAACAGGGTTTATATAAATATATTAGAATGAATGTATTATTTTGTTGACTTAATTTAGCCGTTAAGAGCTTATGAATATTTCATATTGCTAGTTGCCATATTAAAAAAAAAAAATAAATAGAGAAAATGAATCTCTCTTATATAGAATTAAGACAAATTTAAAAAGCCATTACGAAAATGCTATATAAAGAAAGACTTAAAAAAAGAACTTAAACAAATTTAATATAAATAAAAATGAAATTGTTAATAGTATCGAAGATTATTTTTGTTATTAATTTAAATTTTAAGAATATGTAATTTAACTTTTAAACATATTGAGTACAAAAATATTTAAAAATATTTTTTTTAAATAATCAAAATCAGTCTAGGAAACGTAGAGGACTAATTTTTAGGGAAATAGGAAAAAGTCAAAAAAGCCACTTTGTTTATTTTAAAAACGACAATTTAGACATAAGCTTGAATGTCGTAGAAAATTTCTTAATGGATTGCTTAACACAGAGCTCAAACAGAGAGTCATCTTAGTCGATTGCACTCTTGGAAAAAAATGTTGATAGATAATCTCTTGTATTTTCTGTAGGTGTCTGTGGCTCAGTCATTAAAATTTTCTGACCGAATTAAATTCACTTCGTTAATTCTCACTGCCTAGTGGAATTGGTGACTTGGTGAAAAAATCAAAGAAAATGATGTTTTACATGAAAACTTCACGTTGAATCCGAGAGAGGAAAGGAGTCAAATAAAAATCTAAAACAATTAGGGAATATTTTTCTCAGTATTTCCAACCGGGTGGCGGCTATCCAACTGCATGTCCCAAATAAGGACTACTTAATGTACATTTATGAGCCGTTATTCTTGAAAGTTTTTGCACTCATTTCAAAAAATAAAAATTAATAAATTTAAAACAGCAATAAGATATTTTTTTTAATACTCTTTTATATTTTGTAAATATAAACAAGTATCAACTAGCACATCTTATGGCTAAAATTAATAGTTCAATAATTAAATAAATACTTTAGTGTATAACTTTAAATTATAATGACTCATATCGAGCAGTGTTGCCAGAGCCGGCTATTTATCGCCAAACAGGCTCCTTAAACATGTATCTCGCTTCTTAAAATTTTTATTTCCGAATTATCGGAATTTGGTTCTTATAATTTTGAACTTGGCAAAAATCCAACAATTTATATATTTTTCATTTTTATGTATTGCAAATTTAATTTCACTCCCGTCAATGAGCAATAAAACCAGAATATATCGACAAAATGAAATACACATAATATTATACTTGAAGTCTACTTAGCTAAAGTTATTTGAAAATAAAAAAAAAGAAAAATCTCGTAGGTATACAAAAAAAAATTGTTTTCCTTTTTTGGACCATTTTTGAAAACGGCTCTTTTTGGCTCCAAGATTTTTCAAAATAAGCTCCTTGCCTCCAAAATATTGTGGCAACACTGATATCGAGTACCCCGTGGCGCAATACATACATATGTAGTTAGTAAAATGGACTATAACGCCACACGTCTTTCACATTTAATAATTATTTTTTTATACAACTTTCGATGGAATTAAAGAAATTCACAAAGAATTAAAAAAAAAAACTTGATCTAAATAGCTAAGACGGTATTTAAGTCGGCATATCCAAGGTATTAAACTTTTTAATAACGTCATCATTCTATTGCATAATATATTTATTGAAACACTATACGTTAAACTTGCTGTTTCATTGTTTTCGTTTTTTTATTAAGTGTTTCTTTAAATTGTTAAATATATCTTAAATTAGTTTAGTCTGAAAATGGCACCGAAAATGAGCACATTTGTCAAGCATATTACTTACTTCTCAAAAAAATTGCACCAAACTTTTTAATGAAAATATTTTTTTTTTCAAAAACATTTACTCCGAAAATTCTAAGTAGAAGATAGTAATTGTGTGTCGAAAATGAGGAAATGAAGGCAACAAGAACAAATAACGCACAGACAGGTAGTAATATTTTTGTCAAAACTATTTCATAAGCATTGTTCTTATTCTGAAACCTAAAGAATTTCAAAATTCAAAGTTCAATGTGGAGTTCATTTAAAGGTTTTATGTAGGAATATTTTCAAAGGCAAGTCCCATTTTGTTCAGGCATATTTTTAGGGTTTTAAGGTTAAACATAAAAACGCACAACATTTATTTCAAACAATACACATGACCATATTTACAATCAAAGGGTCACTGTGGTGTATGTATAATATTTTTTTCTATTCATTAAATTAAATGGTTATTAAAACTTGTTTTTCGTTGAATACTCGGAGGTAAGCTGAAAGAATTTTATTGGTTTTGGAGGTTTAAAGCAGTCTACATGATTGCACAAATGCACATATTAAACTGTGTTAATAGTCTGACCAAATTCTTGACACACAAAATTTCTTTATATGTGTTTCGTTTTTGTAAAGCAATACCAACTTCTTTAATTTGGATTAAGTTTTATTAGTTTTCTTCTTTAAAATAACCCATCATGCTGAATTGTATCACAATTGTCAGATATCCAACCATCATTGAAAACACCTGCAAGCAAAGTTCCCGATTCAATGTGAATAATCCATAAATATCAATCTTTAATTCTTCCACAGACAACCGTGTCAAAAATTGATAAACCTTTACAAAAAAAAATATTAAATACTTTATCAACACTTAACAGAAAGCTTTATTAATACTCACACACCTATCCAATTGCTCATCATGTTTCAAGTACAAACTTTCCCAATCAAGACTATGAGGAACGTTTGATCTTCTAACCATCAAATCTGCACAAAGAACTAGAATACATAAATTTAGCAACTGCAATGTTGCAAGAATCAGGAGGAACCACAATATTTCTCCAAATTTTAGATAATGCACAAAACAAACATGAATTCCATACATTAGACTTATAACTGTAAAACTAAAGTTCAAAAACAATATAAGCTGTACCATTGTATGGAATTGGGTGGTAGTTTTAAAAATTTCCGAATAAATTTCTGAGCATTCATCTAATTCCAAGCAGAACTCCTGCATCATTTGTCTTCTCCGAAATACGGTCACAGACTTGATTTCGAATTTTTGAATACGTTCCACTAACTTGACAATATGAAGCCCAATACTGTGAAACATTGCTGACGAAGAAATGTACACCAAGCAAATAACATTAAGCGCGTAGTAATTTGTAAAGCCAAGCCCGTATCCAAGAATATTTTGGACAACAAATGGTAAATCTTTTGATTTGGAAACATTCATGAGATTGGGCCAATCCGAAATTAACATCAATACAAATAAGAAAATCCTTCCAAGAACTATTAAGTAGAATTCTCGACCTAATACTCTCAAATTTTTGGTCAAAATTGTTATCCGAATAAAAGTTTGCATGGTTCTATTAGCAGCTTCGATAAATTGTTTATGTTGCCTTGCAATTAATTTAAAAATTGCAAAAGTGAAAACAACTTTGATTGAAAATTGTGCAAATGTCATTCGACGGATGAAATTAGTTTGAAATAAATCTCTGTTGTTATACGATAATACACAAATGTATCCAAAAGTACAGATACTCCAGAAGGATATGGAAAAGATCCAAGATTTCTTGCAAAATTTCAACACTCCACGGTCTGATATTGTAAAAAATACCATTCCCAAAAGTTTGACGCAATAGTACAAAACTTTCAGGGAACAAATAGAAACAGAGTTATTTTGAATAATTCTCTTAAGCATTTTTAGCTTTAGGAAGGTGGAGGAGAACTCAACTAAAGAAAATTTAGACATAAAATAGACAAGTGCCAGGCATTTATTGCTGACGTTATCCAATTAATTAAAATAATTGCTGTAAATTATTGACTACGAAAAGATTAATATGTTACGATAAAGCCACATTAAATGTGTCTTTGGAGAAAACAAGGGAAATTAATAGATTGTAAGGCAAAACATACATTTATTAAATTGGTGGCTTTATGTAGTAACAACAAGCGAAGAAATTTGTTAATCTGGTTTTGATTCCTGACCTGATATTCTTAAAAAATTAATGGGAAGAAATAAGAATTTTGTGTGGCAAAGGTAATGCAAAGGTTAATGTCTTTAACTTTGCAAGTTAGGTGGCGCACTAGACTAGAATTTTTCTAAACCGAATCTGAATATTTTGGCCAAAAAGAGTACCCAAAGACTGCTAATAGATACATTTATAATTTTAGCTAATTAGATTTATTGCTTCTTAGTTTTATGAAACCATCTCTTGCCTTTGGGCCTACAAATAGAAATTGCCGCTTTATTAACAAGCTTAACATAGTCTTTCTACATACTAGGTTTGGCAAAAAAACCTCCTTTAAGTAAAATATATTGCTTTCTGAAGATTTATATATTTTTTCATTCAAGTCTAGTGCGCCACCTCAAGATGTTGACATAACTGACTAAAATGTTGGTTGTGCACATTTTAGATCATGGACTAACGATTGATAATACAGGGCATGCAAAAATCGAAAAAAAGATTTTTTCACTCCAGTTTAATGTACAACAAGGCATACACAAAATATGTAAGTAAGCAGTTGATAATAGTAAAAGGACTCTTAAAATCATATTTCCTGATTTTCAGAGAAATATTTTTTCTAGATACCTTTTGATTGAAAAATAGCATTAATTCAGGGCTAATCCAATACTGTCCCATTTTATTGTCTTCATATTATCTGAATTTTAAAGAATAATGGAAGGTTAATATTTCATAAAATAATTTACCAAGAAGTCCAGCCACGTAAAAACAAAACAAAACAAAAAGGTTTTTTTTTTTAAGTAGTTTTGGTTTTTTTTTTTTATTTCTCGAAAACGGTTTGACATTTTTACTTCCTGTTTTCTGTTTTTGTTTAAAAACAATAAGAACATTAAATTTTTGAAAGCTTATTTAGTACCTACTTATTTACATACATTTTGAAAAAAAATTAGTTCAATATTTTTTTTTTCATTTTTTTCAAAATTTTGACTTTGAAAATTATTTTATCAAAAACTATTTCATAAAACAGCTTTATTTAAAAAGTATATAAAAAACAAAGTTTTCGGCTTTACAAAAAGGTACAACACGTTATTGTAGCTAAAAGCGTTGATTTTATTTTATTTTTTTCCCAAATAAAGTCAATTTTGTAGAAAATTGCCGATCCTGGCTAAACGGTTGAAATAGACCCCCCCCTCCCATACGATTTTTTTCTTGTCTCAACGTAACCTACACACTCTAGCTTTTTGACACATTTCTCCTAAATCGCACTGTATAATGAATAAAAATATATTTTCTCATATTTTTGGCACACATTCAGACCGTAATAAACCAATGTTAATCACACTAAAATGCTGCCAGACCAATTTTGTCTTGTCTAACTCCTCAAGACCTTTCTATTTATGTGCCTCACAACTTTCTTTAGATGACTTAACTAAAAAAAAGGAACAAAAAAAGAATTTTCTCGAAAATTTTGAATTTTTCGACATTTAAAGTTGTCTACCAGGCTGTTTGTCAAAGAATTTTAGACTGACATTGTGTAACAAATTTTGTCAAAAAATAAATTGAACAAATTGCTTTCGTTTAGGAATTAAATTTTCAAAATTATTCAAACGAGTTGATTTTTTTCTGTTTTTCACGCTTAGGATCGAATTAAAACCATGTTGGTCACACTAAAAAACTGCCAGACCAATTTATTCTCAAAAATTATTATTTATTAGCTTTAAAATACCGTTTCGAACAAAAAGATAAATAGAGGTTTATTTCGGCCTTTTAACGTTTTTGGGGTTTAAATTGATTTATTATTGTTTTTGTTTTACGATTCTTCTTTAAAATATCCCATCATGCTAAATTGAATCATAATCGTCAAATATCCAACCATCAATGAAAATACTTGCAAACAAAATTCCCGATTCAGAGAAAATAATCCAAAAACATCGATCTTTAAGTCTTCCAAACGCAGCCGTACCAAAAATTGATAAATCTAAATTTAAAAAAATTAGATTCTTTTCTGTAACATAAGTTGTTATTTTCACTACTTACACACCTATCCCATTGTTCATCGTTTTCGTAATTCGAGTATAAGCTTTCCCAATCAAGATTTTGTGGAATTTTCGATCTTCGTACCATCAAATCCACACAAAGAACTAATATGAGTAAATTTATTATTTGAAGTGTTCTCAGAGACAACAGAAACCAACGTATTCCTCCAAATTTCATGTAATTTATAAAACAAACATGAATCCCACTTATCATACTCGTGAGTGTGAAAAAAATATAAAACAGTATTAATAGTTGTACAGTTTCGTGGAATTTTGTGATTGTTTCAAAAATTTCCGAATAAATTTCTGAGCATTCTTCTATTTCCACGCAGAACTCCTTCATTATCTTTTTTCTTCGAAATATTGCCATGAACTTGGTTTCGGATTCTCGAATACGTTCAACTAAAGACTCCAAATGAAGCCCTATAGCCAGAAACATTGCTGATGAAGAAATGTACAGTAAACAAATTACATCTAGAGCAATAAAAGTTCCATTAACAAGTACGTATCCAAAAATATTTTGCACCACAAAGGATGGATCTGTTGATTCATGGATAACTTTTATGTTTGGCAAATCAGCAATGAATATCAAAGAAATTAAGAAAACCCGGCCGAGAACTATTAAATAGAATTCCTGACCAAATAATCTTAGATTCTTGGTTAGAATTGTTATTCGAATCACTGTTTTAATAGTTCGATTTGCAGTTTCTAAGAACAGTTTGTGTTCTTTAATATAGAATTTTATAATTGCAAAGGAGAAAATAGCTTTTGCTGAATATTGGACAAATGTCATTCCACGTATGAAGTTAGTCTGAAATAAATCTCTGTGTTCATATGATAATGCACTCATGTATGCAATAGCACAAACACTCCACAAAGCTATGGAAAATATCCAAAGAGTCTTAGAAAATTCCAACACTCCATCGTCTGATATTTTAAAGAATACCATTCCTACATATTTGGCGCAAAAGTAAAGAACTTTTATCGAAAATACAGAACCAGCGTTACTTTGAATTATGCTTTTTAGCATTTTTCTAGAGGAAAACTAAACTAAAGTAAAAAGTCATAGGTTGGAAAAGGTCTGACATTCACTGTGTAATTAAATAATTACTGTGGCAAATGATTTATTTATATGTTAAGATAAACTATATCGAATGCTTAACTGGTGTGGAACTAACAAATTAAATTAATTAAATAGGTAAATTGAAGGATGGTTATAGGTTATTATTTTCATCAGGCCCCTGCCCTTGTTTTAAAAAATGTATCAATGTTCCAAAATATACATACCGAAGAAAAAAATAACAAAAATAATAAAAAATTATTAAAATTATTTTTATTTTAAGTGGAGTGATTGAATATAATTCAATATAAGTTCGAGTGACCTCAACTCCAAAAATGTATAAAGCGTTTCGCCCAGGTACGACAGTGGGCTCAAAATAAGGAGTCTTAGTAAGGGTACGACAGATCTAACTGATGAGCCCACTGTCGTACCTGGGCGAAACGCTTTATAAATTTTTGGAGTTGAGGTCACTTGAACTTATATTGAGCAAAATATACATATGTAAAATAAATAAAAAGCAGAAGCATTTTCAGAAGTAATGAACGACTTTCGTGAAAAATTGTTGAAATTTTTTAAGGGGGGAAATCCCTCTGGACGACTGCTTTTTCAATAATTTTTTTTGGAAAACTGAAAGCATTTATTGAAATTTGGAAAAGTATGTGATATTATTGACATTATGAAGAATTGATACAATTTTTTTTAAGTACAAAAAAAACAAAATGGCGGCTCTACAGCTCTTTAAAGTTGACGCCTCGAGCTTGCGCCGTGCAATGCCGAGGTCAAGAAAACTATTTAAAATCAAAAAAGAATTTTTTTTTTCCAATTAAATATATTTATACACATTGGATGAACCTAAATTTAGTAAAAAAAAATGTAAAATAAAAATTAGATACCAAAAAACGAAAAAACACAATGTTTTTTTATAAACAAATTGTTAAAAAAAATATTTATTGTAAACATTTTATTGAACTTTTAGGTTCATTCAATGGCCAATAAATTAAAGAGTAATTTGCAATTTATTTCAAGTCGATAGCTTCATTAGTTTTTGAGTTACGTTGCACGGCGCGGAAAAAAACGCGTTTCGAGGAAAAAGTCTTTAAAGTTTTCGTTTTCGTACTGTGGTAGGTTCGTAGAGCATGGGTTTCGGGACTATCTAGGGGCTTTTGAGGCTTCATTTAAGGCTAAGACCACTGAAAATAGTTTCTTCGGTAGATAAATGAATTTATTAGGCAAACAAAAATTAAAGCAAAAATAAAAATTTCCAGAGGGATTTCCCCCCTTAACAGCATACCGGAAAAAATTGATATAGGGGAAAGTGGCCTAAAATGGCACCCCAAGGTAAAATGGCCCCCTTGCTAGAAATCGTAGAATCGAACATAATTAGAAAGTTTTATGAATGCGATTCTTATGTTAATCTGGCAAAACCGACACATACGAAGTTTTAGCATTATTTAAAATTCGACAGGTCAAACTGTCTCTAACCACCTCAAAAAGTACACTCCTTATAATTTCATGAAATTTTTTTTGCAAAAAAAAGTATAAAAAACATTGTATTTTGGAAAAAGAAGTTAATATACGTATGTATGAAGTATTTCTTAATAATTTAATGTAATAAGTTGGCTTAGAATGATTTTAGATTTTTCGGTATAAAACTTAAATTCAAAAAACCCAAAATGGGCAAAATGGCCTACTTAGTACTCGGGTAAAATGGCATACTTACTTCAACATGGCATTTTATACTGACTTTCACATTTTCATTTTTTTATTGTGAAAATGGTTGCTAAACATAAACGATCTACAGAGAGGAAGCCCTGGACTGAAGAAAGTCCTTGATTCCGTCCAAAATCTGGAAAAAAGCATCCAAATTATTCGAAGTTTCAAAAACTACAGTAAGGAGATGAGAAACCAACAGGAACAGGGTTTTGAATGTCTCACAGAAATTTTGGGGGGGATTAAGCACCACTTGTTCCAAAAAAGTGGAAAAGGAGCCCTTTGACTCGATTTTTCATTTAAAATCACGTATATTTGGACAGTGTGCCATTTTACCCGGGTAAATTTGATCAGTTAAATTTGTAGACGTCTTGAAAATTAAAAAAATTTTAATACTTTTTGGAATTTTTTTAACTCGCAAAGCACAAAAATGTGAGAGTAATATATTAAACTTTGAAAAGTATATAGCATTTAAGTTTGAATGTTACTTTTTTTCGAGATATGGGACATTGCCCTTAGGGGGGCCATTTTAGGCCACCTTCCCCTAATTAAATCGTTTATGTTCAAAACATTATTATCAGTTGTATTTATTAGATTTTTGTCTAATTATACAATGCAAAACTTTTTTCAAATAGTTGGAAATATTATGCTTTATTTAATAAAAATAATAATCACTTTATTCGTAGTTAAGCATACAATAGGTACACATCTTATAACTTTAAACGAGCTAAAATTGTTTATATACATATATATAAATATATATAAAATTGGGATCTCGGAAACGGCTCTAACGATTTCGATGAAATTTTCAGGGTTTGTTCATCTAAGCGAGTAAAAAGTTTTAAAAGTATTTTTGGAAAAATCCGCCCACTGCCACGCCCACTTTTTTAACATATAAGTTTTTTCGGGAACGGCTCTAACGATTTCAATGAAATTTTCAGGGTTTGTTTATATAAGCGAGTAAAAAGTTTTGGAAGTTTTTTTTTTGGAAAAATCCGCCCACTGCCAAGCCCACTTTTTAAACATAGAATTTTTTTTTTGGTAACAACTTTAAAGATTTCGATGAAAATTTGAGGGTTTTGTCCTCTAGGTAAATACAACATTTTGGTAGTTTTTTTTTTAGCGGAGACAGATTCAACGATTTTAAGAAATTTTTAGAGGGATGGTTCCATGTGTTACGCATTGTTCTTTTTCTTTTTGTTACAATAACTAAACAAAATTTTTTAGATCATGACTTTTTTGATCATGTATTGAAACTTTTAAGTAATTTGTTGATTTGGTATCACTAATTATCTTTGTTTTACGTTTTTTTTTCGTTTTAATGCGACTATTGTTAACGTATAAGAATAAAATAACTCACAAAAAGCAACACCGTTGACCTAATGTCAGTCTTATAATATACAGGGTGTCCCAAAAGTAATGGATCAAACGAAATATGCTAATTGGTGAACTTAAGGGCTCTCATAATTTGGTAACTTGTTCATCCCAAATCCTTACGGTTTTCGATTTAATGCAATTCTTGTGAAATTTCGAAAAATCCCTACTTGGCAACAGTACTCTGCTTCTTGCGCCCATTATTGATTTTTGTTTTTTAAAATTCTTTTACGACATTGTCAAATAATTAGGAACAATTAATTAATCAAAATATTTTTTATTCCATACGCCATTTCGCTGCAAATTAACTAACAGTTTCAAGTTTTATAAAAAATCTATTTCTAACTTTTATTTGCGACCAACACCGCAAAAAAAATTTTTCGGTGTGAGAATGGTTTATTATTTTAAAAAGTTGCCCTGTTATTGTAGTTTTCAAAAAAGTATAAAAGTTTCCAAAGTTGCAGTTAGATCGCAAAATATTACAAATTGAATTCAACAAAACAGGGTTTTTCAGTTGGTTGTTTTTTGTTCTGAAAAACCCTGTTTTCTTGAATTAAAATTGTAATATTTTGCGATTATTGATTAATAGCCGCAGGAAGCAGAATACTGTTGCCAAGTAGGGATTTTTCGAAATTCCACAAGAATTGCATTAAATCGAAAACCGTAAGGATTCGGGATGAACAAGGTTCCAAATTCTGAGAGCCCTTAAGTTCCCCAATCAGCATATTTCGTTTGATCCATTACTTTTGGGACACCCTGTATAAGTAAAAAAAAGAAAGGAGTAAAGCATCCACTGATACAGAAAAAAAAAAAACAGGGATAAAAGTATTTCTCATACTAAGCTTTGCCAACAAGGCTAAACTTGAAAAAAAGCTTAACTTTATATTCACCATCCAAAACTTTCTGACCCGAAAATTAAAGTTTGAACAAAAAGAGATCTCATTGCTGTAAGCATTTTCGATAATGCAGATTCCTGTAGCCCTTCTATTCATTGCTGATCGTATATTCAAACTTAAATAAACTGGATTATAAAGTGGGAATGTGGTGTTTTGTAACCCGCGAAAAAACTGGTCATTGCAAACTCAAACCCACTCCAAAAAATTGCTGTTTACATTTGAATTTTTTCACTGAAAGTTATAACATTTAAGGATACCGAGCAAAGCTCGGTCACCCAGGTACTGAAAGATAATATCTTCCAAACTGAGATTGGTCGCCAAATTGTCAAAACATGACAATTTGGCGACCAATTTCAGCTACAGTAATTCTCAATTGTTTTAAATTGAAGAAAATTTGTTATTTTTCAGTTTATAATTTTTTCAAATGACATTTTATAAATTAAAACAAAAACAAATTTCCTGTTTACTGCCCATTTTTGACAAACAAATTTTGACAACGTTCGGAAGATATTACCTTATTATTTTAGAAAAACCATCCTTTCAAAAAATTCAAAATGAACTTTACATGTTTTTAAACATTTTTTTCAGTTTAAGGACACATCTAATTTTTTTTAATATCAACTTCGAGCTCTGCAAGTTCAAAATAATCCCGACTTTTCACGAGTCAATTTTAGCCGCACGATATTTCGCACGGCTAAAGTCGGCTAGGATTTTTATATGGGGATTGTCACTTTAGTGGGTTACGTTCACACGAGTCGAAAAGCTTAGCCACACGGCAAAAACCGACTCATCAAAAGTCGGCATAAGTGTGCGAAATAAGAGGCTGCATTTTATAAAATAACAAAACGATCATTTGTTTTTGAAAAACGAAAGAAAATGTGTGGTTTTATTAAGCAAACCGTTCGCACAGGTGAAAACGTATCGTGGTTAACGCGATACAGAATTGAAAAAAGCACTCAACCTTGTATTATAATGTATTAAAAGACTTCACTAAGATATCACCATGGGAATGAATAAAAGCAAATCGGTCTTATCACGAATTCATTTCGTTCAATTTTCTAGACAATAAAATCTGATCGTAGAGTGACGATTTTTATAAAGTATTCCATGACGAACGGATTCCGTGATTGTTTTTTTCAGGAATCGTAGAAAATTTCTGATACGAATGGAATTCGTGATAAGGCCGAACAACTTTAGAATGCTTGATAGATATTTATAAGGCTTTTGACAGCATTGGGATAAATGCCACACAAGGCAAAATGGCATGATTATGGCAAGAAAAGTAAAAAAAATGATCTACGTCTAAATATGTTTATTTCGGTCTCAAAATGTTCGTCAAATGGATTCATAAAAAGATATTCAAAAAAATGCATAAAAGTTAAAAAAAACGTAACTTAATCATCCCTTATAGGTAGTGCATTTAATTATTTTTATTCGATTTCAAGAAGGCTTTTAAAAAAATGGTCCAATTTGTTCCGCTTTTTTTCATTAAACGATAGCCCCACGTTTCTTTTTAACGGCATCAAACTTCACTTTTAGAATTATTAGTTTTTATTCACAGGAAGTTGAGACAGCTCCAGTACTATGATTTCAAGGAAAGAACCATAACTTATATTAAAAAGGGAAAATTTTGTGATCAGTTGGACAATAATGTGTTTTTAATGAAAATGTGTGTAGTTAAATAAAAAATTACAGAGATATATTTATATTTTTAAAACTTAAAACTTAAAAAAAGTTGTTCCAGCTAAATGAAATATAAAAAAAATGTTTCTCAGTTTCACCGAATATATACACATACCTAATTTCATAAGAATTGGCCAATTGTTACAAAAATCAATGGTTTAATGGTTACAATCAATGGTTTAAATAAAAAGCTCGGCTTTCTAAGCTATTTATTCATTTTTTCAATTATATTTATATTTTATTATATTTTTTAACAAGCAGAAAATACGCAAGATGTAAATGAAAAATCTGAATGCAGACAATTGAAAAGCAACGCACGTCCAGCTAGACTTAACTAATCTACTTTTAATTAACGCAGGAAAGAACGAAGGTTTGTTGAAAGATATCGATCAACAAACACCTTGTAGCAATATTGAAACAAATAAGTTTCTTATTTCAGAATGAATTCGACAAAAAAAAAGAAGAACCTACTCCTACCAAGAGGCTATAAGCTCTATACCTGGCTGGTTTGGTTCAAAATGAAGCAGTAATGAAGAAGATCTTAACGCACTCAAATACAAATTTTTTTATTAAATACTTATTTATTCATTTTATAAATGCATTTCTATGCGTCTTCTTTAAAATACCCCATCATGCTGAATTGTATCATAATCGTCAGATATCCAACCACCATTGAAAACACTCGCAAACAAAGTTCCCGATTCAGAGAAAATAATCCAAAGATATCGATCCTTAAATCTTGCAACCGTAGCCGAACCAAAAACTGATAAACCTATAAAATCAACAATCTTAGATAGTTTCTTTCGGTTCTAAATATCATTACTTACACACCTATCCCATTGTTCATCGTATTCCGAGTATAAACTTTCCCAATCAAGATTTTGTGGAATTTTCGACCTTTGCACCATTAAATCCACACAAGGAACTAAAATCAGTAAATTTACTACTTGAAGTGTTCGCAGAGAAATCAAGGACCAAAGTATTTCTCCAAATTTAAGATAAGTCACAAAAGAAACATGAATTCCAGTAATCATGCTGAATAGTGAGTAGTTGAAATTCAAAAATAGTAAAAGTTGTACTGTCTCATGGAATTTCATGGTTGCTTTAAAAATTTCCGAATAAATATGTGAGCATTCTTCTAGTTCGAGGCAAAATTCCTGCACCATCTTTTTTCTTCGAGATACTGTCATTGAGTTGGTTTCGAATTTTCGAATACGTTCGGTTAGTTTCTCCAAGTGTAATCCTAAATCGCGAAACATTGCTGAAGAAGTAATAAACACTAAACAAATTACATCAAGTGCGACTAAAGTTCCATGAGTTAGCACGGATCCGAGAACATTTTGTACCATAAAAGCTGTATCTTTTGATTCGAAGACAAATTTCATGTTGGGTAAATCAGCAAAAAATATCAAAATACTGGAGAAAATTCTACCAAGAACTATCATATAGAATTCTTTACCGAATATTCTGAAATTCTGGGTTAAAACTGTTAATCGAATTACAGTTTTTATAGTTCTACTAGCAGTTTCTATGAACTGTTTGTGTTCCATTACAAAAAATTTTATAATCGCAAAGGAAAAAATCACTTTAGCTGAATATTGTACAAATGTCATTCCGCGTATTAAGTTCGTTCGAAACAAATCTCTGTGACAATATGATAATGCACACATGTATCCAAGAGACCAGATACTCCACAGAAATATGGAAACTATCCATGATTGTTTGCAGTATTTGAAGTCACCATCTTCTGATATTGTAAAGAATACCAATCCAAAAAATTTGACACGACAGTACAGAAGTCTTAGAGAAAGTGAACCGGCAGCGTTGCTTTGAATTATGCTTTTAAACATTTTGATGAACAAAACTAAATTAAAGACAGTTTCTTATACTGCGTTTTCGTCAACTTTCATGGTTGGTATTGGTCTCGTCAATCAATTAAAATAATTAAACAAATGTGATAAGACTCTGATGTACTGATAAACTTCACTAGTCAATGTGTACCTATGTAATAAAGAAATAAAAAAATCAACAACAAAAATTATGTAAGTCATTGTAATGTTTCTAATTACAAATTGACACAAAAATTACACAGGCCCACAAACAAAAAAGCACCAGTACTTTAGACCAGACCTACCTATCTTTATGTATTTTGAGCTGCAGAATCCGAATCTAAAGTTAATTTTGCCTTAACAGTAAACACTCTGAAAATTTTGAGTCGAAATAAATAAAGATATGTAGGTCCGGACAAAGGTACAGGCACTTTTTTTTTAGGGCCCTGTGTTATTTTTTGAAAGTACACAGATAAAAAGACTTCTTAAAATAAAACGGTTTTCTACATGGTTTTTTGTCAAGATGACTTCCGTCTTAAATGAAGCAATTATGTTAATAAGAAGATTTTCATCTTAAATTAAGTGGTTTTCCGCTTAATTTAAGACGGGAGTCATCTTAACAAAAAACCAAGGAAATTCGCTTAATTTAGGTGGCCTTTTTCTCAGTGTATCATTGATATAAGCCTTTGTGCATGAATGATTAAAGTTGCCCCAATCTTTGGAAATTTTTGAATGTTTTTCCCAATTTTTTCAATTTTTTATCAACTTTTAAAAAATATTCTAATCATAGTATTAAAAATTTGAGGTCGCAAAATTTGTATTTTTAATTATATTCCCTCCAAACTTTTTTACTTGCGATATATGTACATAGGTACTATAGGGCAAGTTTAGGATTCGTAAAAAAAATCGAACTCGAGATAACAATTTTACCAGACATTACGATGGTGGAGAATGCCAAAAAAGTGGGTCCGGCAATTCTGTCTGTCTGTCTGTCCGTCTGTCTGTCTGTCTGTCTGTCTGTGTGTACCTCGAGCTACCGCCTAAACTAATAGGGCGATTTTCTTCAAACTTGGTAGTTAACAGTTTTGGGTGATTCCCTAGAGGACAAATTGAAATTTTTTTTTAGGACCAAAACTAACGGTACCTGTCATATAACGGAAATAGAAAAGTTATTTTTTTTCAAAAACGGCTCTAACGATTTTGATTAAAATTTTTGTGTGTAGTGTAACACATAAAAGCTTTCTTTAAAAATAAAAAAAATATTTTTTGTACCGTTACCGTTACCTGCCATAGAACGGTTTTTTTGATTTACGAATTCCTAGTAAACGACATAACAGATTTCGACCAAAATTTTTATACAGAAACGTTTTAATAATCAATATTTGAAAAAATTTAGAAATTTTCAAAAACCACGTTTTTGGATTTTTAAAAAATATTTCAAAATTTTTTTTTGAAATATCAATTTTTTGAAAACGGGTTGGTGAAAAATTTTGAAATTCCGTTTTTATGTGTAAATTAATTTCTTCTTCAAAATGGCATACCAACATTTTTTTGAAAAATGTTAGAAAATTTTTATATATAAAAAATTATTTTTAAAAAAAACGGCTCTAACGATTTTCGAAAATTTTTTTCTAAAAATTCCTTTTTATACAAGAAATAAAATTACATACTTAGTTTTTTGTAAAAGTTCATTTAAAACGGTATTTAATTATTTATAAAAACTGATATTATTTTTTTTTGCACCACTTATGAAATTCCGTAAAAATATCAAGTTTTAAATTTTCCCTTATTTTGCCCAATGAAAATCTTTAAAATTAGAGAAACTTTTACCATAAGAGCAAGTACGTGCGACCCCAGTCGTGCAATTTATTTTTTTTTGACTTTTTTCGAAAAAAAAAAAAAAACAAAAATACAGTTGTATATTTTAAATTGTATTGAATATAACGTATGCAAAGTTTAATTAAAATCGTTAAAGTCGTTTCAGAGAAAATTGCAAAAACTAAAAAAAAAATTGTATGAGAGATATAAAAAAAAAAAAAAACAACTTTAAGAATTCCATAAAAATCATCTGTACCAAATTTGAAGAAAACCCGTCGACCTTTTTAGTTTTTCTTTTTAGTAGAGATTTGTTATATTTTAAATCTTTTGATTACATGTATTCAAAATATCGTTTTCTCAATTAAATTAAAAAATATATTTCAACTTAATAAAAAATTATTTTTTTTTTTTTAAAGTTTTCTTAAAAACTAAGACAGAATTTTGTACCGTGTTCTAACTTTTGTTTGCTAAAATAAGAACAAAAATTATTTTCTTTTTTACAATCTAGCCATGTAGCAGATAATTTATAAAGCTCTAAAACTGTAATACAAATTGTAATTTTCTTAAATTTAATTAAACTATTTTAAATCAAAAGTTTCTAATAAATTGCATTTTTTATTTTCCAATATGTATATTTAACAATTTTTTTTGTAGATCACAAATATCCTTTTATGGGTTTTAGATTTCAACAAGTAATTAATTTATACGATATTACATTTTTATAACCTTTCCTAGTTTAAAACATTTTAAGGTTAATTTTCATAATTATTTTTTCAAAACACTTTTACAACTCTTCTTTAAAGTATCCCATTATACTGAATTGTATCAATATAGTCAAATATCCAACCATCATTGAAAATAAATTTAAGCAAAGTTTCCGATTCAATGAAAATAATCCAAATACATCGATCTTCAAATCTTCCAAAATGAATTGTGCTAAAAATTGATAAACCTAGGAAAAAAATTCATATATTTAGATTTATAGTAAGAAAGTTAGTAAGTTTCAAAAAAAAAAACTTACACACACGTCCCATTGTTCATTATATCCCGAGTATAGGCTCTCCCAATCAATGCTTTGTGGAATTTTTGACCTTTGTACCAACAAATCCGCACAATAGACTAGAATCAACAAATTTACTAAATGAAACAATATCATAGCCAATAATAACCACATTATCAATCCGAATTTCAAGTAATTTATAAATAAAATATAAATTCCATACATCATAATGAAAATTGTATAATTGAAATATAGAAGTAATAAAAGTTGCATCATCTCGAGAAATTTAGTGATTGTTTTAAAAATTTCCAAATAAATTTCTGAGCATTCATCTAGTTCCACACAAAATTCCTGGAACATCTTCTTTCTCCGAGCTACTGACATAAAAACCTTTTCGGATATTCGAATACGTTCTGTAAATGTGATTATATGAAGTCCTATGCTATGAAACATTTCTGAAGAAGTCATAAACACAAAATAAATTACATCCAATGCGAAAAAAGTTCCAATAGTTAGAACGTTTCCTAGAATATTTTGCACCATCAAAGCTGGATCTTTCGATTCAAAAACAGTTTTCAATGCTGGCAAATCAGCTACGAACAATATAGTGGTATTAAAAATTCTGCCAAGATATATTAATAAGAATTCTGAACCAAATACTTTCAAATTCTTTGTTAAAACTGTTATTCGAAATACAATTTTAATGGTTCTGTTAGTTGTTTCTATGAATTGCTTATGTTGCGTTACAAGCAATCTTATAATCGCAAAGATGAAAACAACTTTCGCTGAATATTGTACAAACTCAACGAAATTTTCAAAATTTGTCTGCAGAAATCTCTCGTGTTCATACGATAGCACTAAAACATAACCAACAGAACAGAAACTCCAAAAGCTAATCGATATAATCCAAGATTTCTTACAAAATCTTAACAAGCCATCATCTGATATTGTGAAGAATACCATTCTCAGAGATTTGGCCCAAAAATGTAGAACTTTAAGGGAAAATACAATACTGGTGTTCTTTCGAATTAGGCTCTTTAGCATTTTGCTGACGAAATAACTGTAATTAAAGAAACACGTGGATAGATTGAAATTGTTCATGCAATTAATTAAATTGCTTTAAATAATACATAATTACTGTAATTGAAAGATTAAGATTCATAAAACTTTTGTTTCTAGGACAAATAAAGAAAATTAATTAATTTGTGTTGAAGGGAATTTTTACAAAAAAAAAAAAACACATGCGCGAAAACTACCTCGTGAAACAATTATTGCTAAGATTTGTTTTTATTCTTCCAAGTGAATTCTTTTAGTAGTGAATTTCATTCTTAATTGAAGTAATACATTTAACTTGTAGTTAAACGGTCACTGGGGTGTATGAGTGATTATTTTCTTCTGTTGAACAAATTTAAAAATAAAAATGGAATACTTAGTATTTTTCAACCACTTGGCAGTGGCTTATTTAGGGTGGAGATTAAGGGGATTGATATCTTCATAATGATTGACATTCTTCATCAAAAATTATTCTTTATAAGTAGGGTAGGATGGTATAAGAGTGCGCGGTTGATAAGAGTGTGCAATTTTCTACGGTTTGAAAGGGAACATAAGACTGTTGGCACTTATTTTGGAAAGATCTAAATGAGTTTGATCTGCTGTCAAAATTTCATGCAAATGTGTTTGTAAACAGAGGTGCTAGTTAAGTTTAAGTTTTTTAGCACTTTTTTTCCAATTTTTCTTGCCAAATAAATTAAATTTTCCGCTTAACAACAAAAAATAACAATAAACAAAGTATGGGACATTGAAAAGTCGACAAAAAGAAACATTTGAGGAACACGTAAGATTGGTCATAAAGTGCATTGTGAAAAACCTACATATATATTCTTCGATTACATGTCTGAACGTGTAAGAGTGCGCACCATGATGATGTATAAGAGTGCGCGGGTTATAAGAGCAGTAAATGCTATCCAAGGCTTCAAAATAACTGGCATTTGTCCATATACCAGCAAGCAGCAGCTAGAAAAAGCAATTCCTACCAAAAAGAAACCAAATAAAAGTTTTGCAAAATACAAGCTAATGGAAGTAACTAGGAAATGTTGAAATTTTCTCGGAACCATTAATCGAAGACTAAATAGAATGTTCCTCATGCAAGGAGTTATAGGTCGAAAAATACTCTGTTTATTTAAAGATAGGCAGTTTTATTTGCGACTTTTGTGCGAACTTACACCTGTACGCAGCTGCGCACTCTTACAAACTAAGCCGCGCACTCTTACACAATAGTATGTATAAGAGTGCGCAAATTACCTAATGTAGTATTTTGTTTATAACTATTGAATTAATACATTTTTGTTACCAGTTTTAAGTTTTTTTCGTTGCTTTGATTATAAACTAAAAACTATATATAAAAAAAGTAGTTAAATTCTTTTTGTTACTGTTTTATTTGGTGTTTTGTCTAAAATGCGCACTCTTATACCACCTTACCCTAGTAAAATGCATTTATTGATAACACGGTGTTACAAAAATGAGGTTTTAAAATAGTCGCACTGATTACGAAACGGTATTTAAAAAGTTGAAAACACCCCCAAAATCTGGAGTTAGGGGCAAAAAACGGTTTTTTTGACCTTCACCCATTGAAAAAAAATCTAGCTTCGTCAAATTTGTACCCATTTTCGATTTTCTTACAGTTTCTGATAGGAGATAAATATACCTTTTCAACAATGTATAAAACATGTATCTCGGTTAAACCACCTAGAATTTATAAGCTGTTAAAGTTCAAAAATTCCATTTTTTTCGTCATTTACCCAACTTCGACATCAAATTAAAGTATATATTTTCACAACAACATGCTGTTTTAAAAATATATTTATTTCCAAATCAAACGAGGTATTTTTTATGAAAATCAGTTTAAAATTGGCTTAGAAAAAAAAAAATTTACGATTTCAACCCAGATACAGAAATTCGAACTTTTAGGTATAGAACAAAAATTTTGTTTTAGCACGTAGTAGGATAACTTGGACGCCAGGATTTGATAACGGGTTTTTGTAGAGGAGTTCAATACAAACATTTTTTTCTTTGGGAGGGGGTCTATCTCCCCACGTTTAGGTGGGAGGGGCAGTTTTCTAAAGAAAAAAATGATCAAAACAAAAAAAAATTATTAAAAACAAACGGCTACACTTACAGTGATAAATGATATTATTTCCGAAAGGCAAAATTGTTCATTGAATTTTAATTTTTAAATCAATATATTATAACCAATAGTTTTTGAAATAATCGATTTCAAAGTTAAAAATAGTTAAAAAAAATTTTAAAAACTCAAATTTTAAAAACTTATTTTATTTTAAACTGATTTTCATAAAAAATACCTCGTTTGATTTGGAAATAAATATTATTTTAGAATATATTTTTATCTATCTACATATGTTTTGGAAATTTTTATGAATGTACCGTGAGTTACCATGGAATTGCCCTTAAGGTACCCCTCTCCTAAACCACACCATCTGCTCTACTTGTGTTCTTTTTTTAGTAGGTAGAGGTAGATATTTCATTTTTATTTTTACTAAGATAGAGTTATAATTTAGAGTTATAAATAGTTTTTATTATAATTGATTACATTTGATTACATTTGAATGTTTGTATTCGAATTATCGCATCGTTTTAAATACAAAAAACATTTGAACTTAATACAAAATTATTTAAAAACTTTGTAGTAGCTATAAAACTATGATACAAAGTCTTATTTTTTAAAACTTAAACTAAACTATTTTTAAATCAACAATTTACTAATAAAAACGCAGTTTTTTAATAAATTGTTATTAAAAAATTACATTTTTATTTTCCAACATGTAGGTACATATATTTAACAATTTTCAACTAGAACATACATATATGTACATCCTTGTATGAGTTTTAGATTTTAACAAGCAATTCATTTTTACGATCCAAATTTCTTATAACCTTTGGTCGTTTATAACATTTTAAGGTTGATTTTCATAATTACTTTTTTTTTTAAACCACTTTTACAACTCATCTTTAAAATATCCCATCATGCTGAATTGTATAATAATAGTCAGATATCCAACCATCATTGAAAAAACTTGCAAGCAAAGTTTCCGATTCAATGAAAATAATCCAAATACATCGATTTTCAGGTCTTCCAAAATGAATTGTTCCAAAAATTGATAAACCTTAGAAAATAATCTTAAATTTAGAATAAAAAGTACCTATGTTTCACTATACTTACACACATATCCCATTCCTCATTGTATCCCGAGTATAGGCTCTCCCAATCAATATTTTGTGGAATTTTCGACCTTCTTACCAACAAATCTGCACAATGGACTAATATCAACAAGTTTACTAAATGAAATGTTATCAAACCTAGTAAAAACCACATTATCAATCCGAATTTCAAGTAATTTATAAATAAAACATGAATTCCATGCATCATTATGAAAATTGTATAATTGAAATATAAAAGTAATAAAAGTTGCATCATCTCGTGAAATTTGCTGATTGTTTTAAAAATTTCAGAATGAATTTCCGAGCATTCCTCTAGTTCCAAACAGAATTTTAGTAACATCTGCTTTCTTCGAGTTACGGTCATAAAAACTGTTTCAGATATTCGAATTCGTTCTGTTAAAGTGACCATATAAAGCCCAATGCTGTGAAACATCTCTGACGTGGTCATAAAAACGAAGAAAATTACATCCAAAGCGAAAAATGACCCAATACTAAGAATGTATCCAAGAATATTTTGAACCACAAAAGCTGGATCTTTTGATTGAAAAACCGTTTTTATTGTTGGTGAATCAGCTACGAACAACATCGCGGTACTAAAAATTCGGCCTAAATATAAGAATTCACGACCAAATACTTTCAAATTCTTGGTTAAAACTGATATTCGAATTAAAGTTTTTATGGCACTGTTAGTAGCTTCAATGAATTGATTATGCTGTGCTACAAGAAATCTTATTATCGCAGAGATAAAAACAACTTTCGCTGAATATTGTACAAACTCAATCAGACAAGCAAACTTTGTATGCATAAATTTTTCGTGTTCGTACGACAGCACTAACAAGTAACCAATGGAACAGCAACTCCAGAAGAAAATTGATAAAATCCAAGATGTTTTGCAAAATTTTAATACACCATCATCTGAGACTGTAAAGAATACAATTCTCAGGGACTTGGCGCAAAAATGTAAAACTCTAAGAGAAAATAAAGTACTAGCGTTGTTTTGAATTATGCTCCTTAGCATTTTGACGATAAAATACTGAACTTAAAAAAATGACCGTAGGCTGGCATGCGTTCATCGTTGTTGAACAAACCCTGCAATTAAATTTAATTATTTAAAATAATTATTGTAATAGCTTAAGCAAGAAAAGATGTAGAAGAAATGATAAACCATATTTGATTTGTGTGTGAAGTTAAAAAATTAAATGTGTGCAGAGAGTTTTAAAGGCAATGGAATAGGTCAGTAAATAGTTGTAAAAGGTCAAATGCAAAATATCACACATACGCCACAGTGAACGTTTAATTTCAAGCTTAGACTTTACAACATTGAAACTATTAAAAATAGCTCTGCAAACAAAAATGAAATTCACCCATAGATCGGACGTACTTTCTTCTACTTTTGTTTAAATTGACTATTTGAAATGTAATTTCTTGATAAAATAATAGTTCAAGGAATGATTGTTTCACGAGGTAGTTTCGCGCATGTTTTTTTTTTTTTGTAAGAACTTCCCTTCAACACAAATTAATTAATTTTATATGTTTATTTAAGAAACAGAGTTCGACATCTCAGCTTAGCCTTTTGATTACAATAAATTATTATTTAATGCACTTATTTTCACTGTATGAAAATTACAATCAATTTACATGTGCCTTCAGGTCCTATATTTTCTTTATAGTTTAGTAAACTTAGACATGAAAAGCAAAAATACTACAAAAATAACTAACGATATTTTAATTGTTTTATTTTAAAGAGTCCTTCTTGGGGACTCGAAAACTACATGATTCGAACAAAATAACTCTTTGTGTCCTCTGCAACTTTGAAAAAAAGCTGAAGTAATAATTATAATTATAATAATTATTATTGTTTACTTTTATAAAAATCCAGAAGGCATACTAACCTATTGTTTTCAGTGTTTGATAAGGAATACTTAATTGAGGCAGTTTACTCTATCCATCAATTTTGTATTGAAATCCATAGTATTGACAAAAATACCATTCAACACTGAGGGAAAAAACAACTTAAAATCAACGAAAACCACGTTGATTCAACTATTTTTCGGAATGATTTTGCGTTGAAGACGAAAAATTTTAAAATCAAAGTAGAATATCGTTAGTTTAAAGTGGTTTGTCGCTATAAAACATATTTAAATGAAAGTTGTTTCAAATTTGAAAAAAAACATCAACTAATTTTTAAAAAAATCATGTGTGCAATTCACACATGGTAGAAGTGAAACCTTAAAAAACTCAACTCATTTTTCTTGAAAAAAAAACCTTTAAAAAATCGAAAAAATCTATCTTTTTTTCTTCCATCACCTTTAAATCCATTTTTTTTATATGACAACCTATAATAAATTTTATATCATATCAAAGGTTATTTATTTAAGCTTTAAATGTTTTTTTTTCAATCATGTCTGTCCCAGATCTACAAAAAGAGCCAGAATATTTTGAACCCAATCACATCAAAAAAGCAAAAAAATCAATCTTTTTTCTCTTCAAACACCATTAAATCCATTTTATATCATCGGAAAGCTTATTATTTTACCTTTTATATGACGCTTCAATCATATTTTTACGATACTAACAAAAAAGTAAGAATTTTTTTAAAGTCAACCATGTCGAAATTTCCAACTGAGATTAGGGTACTTCCTACACTAGTGGCTGGTCATCGGCAACAGATCTCCACATTGTGTAGCTTGTAGTAAATGTACCATTATGTGTGATATATTAAATGATATTATCAACATGCGTATTAAAGTTAAATCAAATTTGTATGTGCTCTAGATCAAAAGATATAACATGTTTAGAAAATGACCGTTATCTCTGGATTTTTAATATGAAATTAATTGAAATTTTGTACAATTATATTTTATTTTATTACCTATCTACAATATATTTCATTCATCTATCTATTAAAACAAAAAAGTTATAATCAATTGATTTTTCCTGTCGCTTTTTCGTTTCATCGTGTTTCAAATCACTACGATACCTACTAAAGAAGTTTTCACTTCAAAAAAAGAAAAAATTGGCAGCTGCTGGGATCGAACCCATAACTCTTGGGTAACTAGGCGAATGCTTTTACCAACTTGACTTCTCAAATAAGCCTGGAAATAAGGGTGATAAAATGCAACAAAAGTCGGACTTTCTTGAGCATGCAATCTCTTCACGGAAAAGAAATACCACCTAAAAAACAAGCAAACTCCACATTAAATTAAGCGGATTTCTGCATGGTTTTTTTCTAAGATGACTTCCATCTTAAATTAAGGTGAACAAATCATCTTAATTTCTTGAATGTGCAAATAACATGATCCACTTAATTTTAGCGGATGTTATGTGGAAACATTTTAATTAAAAAAAACTTGACAGTATTTAGTATTTTACCCAGTTAAATGCCAGAAAATCACTTCTTCTAGGAATCTAGCCACTAATATTTTTTTTATTATTGCAATTTGTTGGGTTTTTTGTTTCATTGACTTGCACCCTCATTTTAGCTTAAGTGAACACATTAATTTATACGTATAACAAATAAAGCAAATTCAATATAATACTCGATTAAATTTTTTAACTACTCTGGCTGTCACCAAATTAAAGACATTTTTTTTAAATATTAAAAACATCGCTGTCTGCTTTAAACGAAAACTATGAAAAACTTCGTTCTCGTTGATTCTCATCATTTGGTGTCACCAAACCGTCACACAGTGTGGCCAATCACGAATCTAGCTGGACAAAATTAATAACTCGCGTTTTTTCTAAACAGTTTTAAACAAATGAATGTGAATAGATAAAATTCCATAAAAAAAAAAGATTTTTTGAAAAGAAATCTATAATTTCTGCAAAAAGTGGGTCAAAATAGTGATGAAGAAAATGCATTTTTATAGTATTTGAACTTATGTTTCCATAAACATATTCTATGATTGGATATATTTAATTATTTTAAAAAACGCTTGCAAAATCTCAATAAATAAAAACTCTATTGCTATTTACGAAAAAAGAAAGGCAGAATAATTAGTTTTTATTAAGAAATAGAACTTTTACACACGTTTTTGACAGGTGACATACATGGTTTATTTTCTCAATATCATGCTTTAAATTAAAATTTTAGCAATTATTTTAATTAAATATGTTTCACAATTATAAAAAATGGCATCAAATTTAAAAATATCTGCAGATAATTAAAAAAAGTAACTCCTTTTTGTGCAATGCAAACTTGAAACATAAGGGCCTATTAAAAACAGCTGTGTTTATATTACCTTCGATGTTTTTCAAGCTAATAATTCTCTAAATTTCTTCGTGACCCTATTTCTGGCCTTTTACACTTGCTTGCTTTTTGCATTGAACTTGTTAAAGATGTTCCGACAGAAAAGCATCATTCATAAATGATAATGCCTCATAAGTTGAAAATTCCAGTGGTTTAGTGGTTCCAGAGGATCAAAACTTAATCTTTTATACATTTTGATCCTTCACTCAAAGAAAATTTCGATAAATCCTTTACGGTTTTATTAGAATATGCTTTTTCAAATTTGCGGAGAGCGATTCTACTGATTTTAACTATTTCCTAATGGATAGGTGCACTTAGGAGACTTTTAACCTTCCGTTTGTTATATATTTCCCGTTTTTTAATTTTTAAAAATTCTTTTCTACTTTTGTTTCACTATCTACTGTTTTTGTTTATTTAGTTACCACATAATATTGGTCAAGTAAAATGAAATTCATGTTTAAAGAGCGGTCCAATGTGTCTTCCACCTTTTTTGTCTTTTTTTCGCTTAATTTGAAGCACAAAACCTTTATATATGTTTTTAATTTTTGTTTATCATCAAAAATGTTCCAAAGATGATACCTGCTCATTAAAAGATAAAAAAAAACTGTCTTTTCGATCTTATTTGGCAGTTTTGACACATTTTTCGAAAATTTGTTTTTTTGAAAATCTTGACTTCATTTTAAAAAGTGAAAAAAGTTGTATGGCGGTCGAGAAAACGCGAGACATGTAACTATAGCTAATCTTAATGACAACACTCCACAAAACAATAATTAATTAATTTCAGACCGAAAAAATGCGGAAAAATTAACTTTACCTCTATTTGAAAAACAAAGATATTTTTTTTGCACTTCCTAGCCTTCTTACAGAATTTATTTTTTTTAAATAGTTGCAATGGTAATTAAAAAATAAAAATTATAATACTTTACCTCCGAATGTAGATTAACAATAAAAAAAATAGTTACAACAAAAAAGTACCACAGCGTTTTTAATCGGCAACCAAACTCAAGCGAAAAATAGAATACTTTGTATTATCTCCATCCAACTGTTGACAAGAACCAACTTTCAAGCTTAGCTTACGATAATCCGAGATGAAAACAAAAAAAACAAAACATGAATTACAATTACCCATTATTGAGAAGCTCAACTCATGATTTAAAATCATGTGGCTAAACTTTTTTTTTTTCTATTTTGTCCAGTCAGATTGGCGAATTACCACACTGTGCGTCATGTTGCTTTGTTGACGGTCAGGATTCCAGGCGTTTTCAACCTCTACAAGTACTCTTCTAAATATTTCTAATGGAAGTAATTTCTAATATTATAACGGTAATATTAAAAAAAACAAGGCTAATAGAATATTTCTGACTTTGGATTCGAGTTCAGCACCTATAAAACCTGCAGAAAAGTGTTCTTTAGCTGAGCAGTGTAATTTCACAAGGAAGTTTTTGTGTAAATTTTCATTTCGAAGCAATACTTTGTGTTGGTATTATAATTACTTTATAATTGATTATTTTATTTCTCAACCCTATAGGTACACATTGACTGATGTAGTTTATCACTACATCAAAATCTATTATCATATTTGATTAAATATTTTAATTGATTGACCAACACCAACAATGAAAGTTTAATATAACGCAGCCTAAAAATTTTTCTCTTATTTAGTGTTTCTTCGTCAAAATGTTAAAAAGCATTATTAAAAACAACGCCAGTTCTGTATTTTCATTAAAAATTTTGTACTATTGTGCCAAATCTTTCGGAATGGTATTCTTTACAATATCAGAAGATGGTGACTTCAAATACTGCAAACAATCATGGATAGTTTCCATATTTTTATGGACTGTCTGGTCTCTTGGATACATGTGTGCATTATCATATTGCCATCGGGATTTGTTTCGAACTAACTTAATACGCGGAATGACATTTGTACAATATTCAGCGAAAGTGATTTTTTCCTTTGCAATTATACAATTCTTTGTAATGGAACACAAACAGTTCTTAGAAACTGCTAATAGAAGCATAAAAACTGTGATTCGATTAACACTTTTAACTAAGAACTTCAGAATATTCGGTAAAGAATTCTATATAATAGTTCTTGGTAGAATTTTCTCCAGTATTTTGATATTCATTGCTGATTTACCCAACTTAAAAGATGTCTACGAATCAAAAGATCTGGCTTTTGTGATACAAAATGTTCTAGGATACATCCTTGTTCATGGAACTTTTGTTGCCCTTGATGCAATTTGCTTGGTGTTTATTACTTCTTCAGCAATGTTTCGTAGTTTAGGACTTCATTTGGAGACACTTACCAAACGTATTAGAAAATTCGAAACCAATTCCATGACAGTATTTCGAAGAAAAAAGATGTTGCAGGAATTTTGCGTCGAACTAGAAGAATGTTCAGAAATTTATTCGGAAATTTTCAAAACAACCATGAAATTCCATGAGACAGTGCAACTTTTACTATTTTTGAATTTCAATTTTACACTAATCTGTATGATTACTGGAATTCATGTTTCTTTTGTGACTTATCTTAAATTTGGAGAAATAGAATGGTGTTTGATTTCTCTGAGAACACTTCAAATAGTCAATTTACTGATTTTAGTTCCTTGTGTGGATTTAATGGTGCAAAGGTCGAAAATTCCCCAAAATCTTGATTGGGAAAGTTTATACTCGGAATACGATGAACAGTGGGATAGGTGTGTAAGTAATAATAAACTAGTAGAAGGAAATTAACTAATATTTTTTGTTTTTTAAGGTTTCTCAATTTTTAGTTCAATTGCGTTTGGAAGACTTAAAGATCAATGTCTTTGGATTATTTTCTGTAAGTCGGGAACTTTGCTTGCGAGTATTTTCAATGATGGTTGGATATTTGACGATTATGATACAATTCAGCATGATGGGGTATTTTAAAGAAGAAACCTAGAAATGATCTAATAAAATATTGAATTATATAATGTTCATATTGATAATTGCTCTAAAATTTTAAATGATATAAAAAATAATCAAAATATTATTATTTTAGGTGATTTTAATTTGCCTTTCATTAATTGGTCCAAAGATCCTGATGATAAAACTTCTTTAATTCCTTTTAATGTCAGTTATGATTCTGAAAGTATAGTTGTAGATACTTTCTCTGAATTCGGATTAAAGCAAATAAATTGCTTTCCAAATAGTTTGAATAGATTCCTTGACTTAGTGTTTGTTGATACCGAGTTCAGTGTGGGTATTCACAACCCAAACCCACCCCATCAATCATGTTTGTCTTTCTCTAAAATTTTCCTTTTATAAATATTTAAAACTGCAAAATAGTAACTTTTCTTATAATTTAAAAAAATGTAAATTTAATGAAATATCCAATGTAATTATATCTTCCTGTCAGCCATCTGTCTTGAACAACTGCGAAATTAACATTGCATATAATTTTCTTACTAATTCTTTAAAAGAGGCAATTGATTTATTTACACCTAAATCTGTAAAAAATTATGCATCAAAACCTAAATGGTTCAACAAAAAACTAATAAATATTAACAACAGAAAAAACAAAGCTTTTAAACTATTTAGAAATTCAATTAATGATTTAGTTCTCTATAACAAATATCTTCGATTACAAAAGGAGTTTGATTTTTTAAACAAATTCCTTTATAGACAATATGTCTTGAATATGGAGACTAATCTCAAAAAACATAGTAAATGTTTTTGGAAATTCATAAATGAAAAGAAGAGCTCAGCTGGTATTCCAAACATAGTTCATTTCGATGGTGAAACATCTAGTGACCCATTTAAAATGTGCAATATGTTCGCAAGCTTTTTTCGTTCAGTGTACAAACCATCTGTAAGATCAACCATGGAGAACTCCGATTCTAACTTAAACTTAGTAAGCATTGGTGAATTACAAATATCTTCTGAAGAAATTGAAGATGAATTGAGAATGTTGAACGATGATAAACATCCAGGAGCGGATGGAATTGTTCCATTAGTGTTAAAAAATTGTGCAAAAGCTCTAGCTTGTCCACTCTCAGTCATTTTTCACCGTTCCCTTCAAGAAGGTATTTTCCTTGATGCTTGGAAATTATCATACATTCACCCAGTTTTTAAATCAATTTGTAAGAATGAAGTTTGTAACTATCGTCCGATCTGTAAAATTCCTGTAATACCTAAACTTTTCGAAAAAATCGTTTATAACAAATTAGTATTTCTTTTGAAAGAAGTTATTTCTCCTCTCCAGCATGGCTTCGTAAATGGGAGGTCTACTACTACGAACCTTGTAGTCTTTAATAACTATTTAGTTAACTCCCTTGAACGTGGTTTTCAATGTGACGTAATTTATACGGATTTTTTAAAGGCTTTTGATCGCGTAAATCATTCAATATTGCTATCAAAATTGAAACAAATTGGGTTTTTCTCCTCGATTTTTAAATGTTTAGAATCTTACCTTACAGGTAGAACACAACGTGTTCAAATCAACAATATTCTTTCTGATTTTGTAAATGTTACTTCTGGCGTTCCGCAAGGTAGTCATTTAGGACCACTATTGTTTCTTATTTTCATTAACGATATTCCTGATCAGTTCAATAATTGCAAATGTTTAATGTATGCTGACGACATTAAACTCTATATCATATATGAAAAAAAAGATCTTGGGGTTATATTCGATATTAAATTAAACTTTTCTGATCACATTGACTATATTGTCTCCAAAGCAAGCTCAATGCTTGGTTTCATTTATCGTAACTCAAAAGATTTCTCAGATTCTTTTAAGTTAAGATCATTATATTTCAGCTTCGTTCGATCTATTTTGTAATACTGCTGCATTGTATGGAACCCTATGTATAAAACTCATTCTATGAGAATTGAAAGGATTCAAAAGTGTTTCACCAGAATGGCTATCAAAATTCTTCATTGGAATATTGATATGCCTTCTTATACTTCGAGGTGTTTGTTATTGGGAATTCAATCTCTTGAATCTAGAAGAATATATTTTGAAATAATGTTCATAAGAGATATTATTAACTTTAAAATCAATTGCCCTTTCTTGCTTTCTTTAGTCTGTTGGTATGCTCCTGAGCGTAATCTTCGTTCTCGATTGCTATTTGAGATCCCTTTTCACAAGGTGAATTATGGTTACAATGAAGCTATTACTCGTTGTTTATGACAGGCTAACTCAGTTTGTAACATTACTGATTTCAATATGTTTTAAAGCAGAGATGTATTTAAAAAAAATATTATATCTTTTTTCTTCTCTGGTGGGTAGGATATATAGGTACATATATTATAAGTCTTATTGTATTCTGTAGTCTATAAGAGATTTATAACTCTGCTTAACGAAATAAATAAATAAATATTGCACAAAATTAAGAAGTATCAATTGTTTCAGAAACCAAACATGTATTTTCTCTTAAAGTAGCTCAGTTCGGAGGTCTTTCAAGGTTCCTAAGTGCCATATCATAAAAGTAGGAAAGCTGGCACCAATTTTCGGGTAGGGATTTGAGGCATGCTAAAAACTTGTCAGATAGCTTTTCTATTAAACTATACCGCAACACGCAATCAACCTAGGTACATTTATACATTTTTAAAAATACATATTTTTTTTACTTTTCCAAAAATATATATGAGGCAGTGTGTAATTTTAACAATATCACATTTGATGTAGGTATCTGTTCTGACTTAAAAGCAATTACAGACAAAAACATAAACATATTAGAAATAAATAACGTAGGTATTAAAAAAAAACTCTATTTTTAAACGCATCACATATCCTTACATGAAAAGTCAAACGGAAAATATTTTTTAATGATATATGTACATACAAATGTATTAAATAACGTAGTGCCGCTATCATCAAATAAAACACAATACTGAAACTGAATAATCCAAATCCATGACTCCAAAATTGACTTCGATTTCAAAGTCAAAAAAATTTCAATAAACAAAAATACCTTCAAAGATAAAACCTAGACTCTGGGGTTATTACCGTCTCCAATCAACAACAAAAGTGATTCAATTTAAATGTAAACTTCCTTCAATATTCCTGCATCGTGTGCAACCTCTTGAGGTTAATTGCTTTTTCGAAACGGATGTTTGTTTGAAAAAGGAAAAAACAAAAAAGAGAGACAAAAAGCAAAAACCAACCCATTATCATATAGTTCCATGTTCCAGGTAAGTCAATTTAATGTTTAAGAAGGACAGAAAAAGGGAACAATATCCCATTTAAATGCTACCGAATCATCATGGTTTACCACAATCCCTTTAAATGGGCACTACTTAATTTATTGAGACGTTAATGGTTTAAGGAATTTGACAGTTTTTTTTTTTGGTTGTTGTTTTTGTATTGGAATCCTTTTTGCGTGACAAATCAGTGCATCTCATTATGGGAATATTTTTATCCTTTGTCGTATTCTATGGCACTCAATCAAATCGATATGTTTTCGATTTTTTTAAACGTGACGAGTTTCTGATTTTTTTGATTTTGCAAAAAAATTCTGCGGGTAAGGATAAAAAAGGGTGAAGTTTTCGAGGTAAGTTATGGTTTACAATCAGTCAGGTAAACTAATTGACAATTTAAAAGAAGAACCCTTCTTTAGCGATGAATGTCAATGACATTCACGCACATTTTTCTTTATTGACAGACCCGTATCTTTTTGATTTTTGAAGAAATAAGACTGTCATTGCTCTAACTACCGTCATATTTTGTTGCTGTGATTTCTTTCAATTGTATGTAAAAACACGAAAACCAATTGAGATCAATTGCGCTATTCTGATTCAATGATTTAATAATTTGTTAAATGCTTACAATACCAAAAAATTTACAATTGGATTTGATTTTTGTCAAAATCGTTGTAGTTTAATGATTAACCAATCAAAATAAATTTTTGAAGTCTAACATAAGTGATAAGTCCCGAGTTAATATGAATTGAAACAAAGTTTGGTAGGGAATTCGTATGAGTTTATTGTTTTAAATTATAAAGCGGGTAGCGCGCGGCTGCAGAAGTCGATATCGTGGCACAATCGAAATAGTAAAGAACTCATTGAGAAATTAATTTTGTGCTTTGCAAATCTTTTCTGGGAATAAGCTTTTGTCCAGCATTCTTTTTTAAAATCTTGAGTATTTTTTTTACACTATTAAGTATATTGTATTTGCTAAAGATCAATTATCTGCAATTCGAAATTAGGTATTTAAACCATAAATAGGTATATTAATTTGTTAAAATAACATTGAAAAATCACTTAAGGTCATGTACGACCAATTCAGGTGATTTAAGAGTTTACAAAACAATTCGATAAATCATTTGTGTTTGTTTAAACAAAGTATTAAAGTTAACTCATTTTAGCCATTAGACACGTTCTGGTAATAAAAGTCGATCATAAAGATGTCATAAAAATTCTTAAGAAAAATATAATTTTGTTATTATTATAAAAATGCATTCAAGCACGTAACTGCAGCGAACTTTATTATTATTATTTTATTTTATCAACAATGTATGTAATCTGTACCAGTATCCGGCCATCGAATGAATCACCATAAATAGTAAATAAATAATATTATTAAATAATTGAATTTAATTCACTCTCCATTATGTTTAAAGTCTCCTTTAAAAAAGAAAAATCTGTCAAAGGATTAAAAAAACTTACTTCCAAAATAATTTTTAAAAAATTGTCAAGTGCTCAAAATATATGCTAAATTTTAGTTAACATAAAAAATTCTATCCAAAATCTTATATCAAATGCATTTTCGAGAGGATTTTGTTTCGGAGCTTAAATTAAGGTACATTTTTGACAACACATTTTTTTAGAAAAAAGTTTTCAGCTGTCAAACATTTACCTTGCTCTGGGACCCGGTTAAACTTTTATCTTCAGAGTAAAAATTGTTTGCAGAAGGACTGATGTATTTTTTTAATAAATAATCAAAAACTGAAAATAAAGAAAGAAAATTGGGAAAGTAATGCCGACTTTTCACGAGTCGATTTAAGCCGCACGATAGATTACAATAAAAGCAGGATTTTGTTTTGTTATTGTTTCGCAAATAAATACAATGATCTGATCTGGATCACGAGAAAAATAAAACACAGCTTTTGTTGATGATGAAAAAAAAATTTAAGTGAATTTAAACGCAAAAATAAAGTTCACAAGTCAACGCTTGTTTGTAAATTTATAATATTTATAAATGTTTCATACACCATTAATTCCCTTGTTTTGCAACCAAGAAAGTATTTGTGTAGATCAGAATCAAAACCCATTTTATCCACTTTTTTTGGTTTCGAGTAAATCGAGAAAAACTTGTATCTCGTAAACGAAACATTTTTTAAATGCAGGATTGATTCAATTAAGATTCCCTACAGTTTAAGTCCACAAATCGTGATCTGAGGGTTTTAGTTTTAGAGTTATACCCAAAACAAATATGGATAGAATGGATTTTGAAAATCACCTCTGAATTTCAGACCAAAATAAGAAAATATGGCATTAAAAAAACTCAATTAAAAACGAGAAAACTTTATTTCCTTTTTTTTAACTACGCCTACTTTCTTGAACAAATTAATTCAATCCTAAATGCCGAAAATTTTTTTTTTCAAAAATCCGTATACATTTTCGGATATTCCCATCTAATCTCATGTCATGGATAAAATGGTTTTTGAATTTCAAATTAATTTTAGAAATAATATTTTGAATGGATATAATGGATTTCGATGCGAATAAAATTGTTTGGATATAATGGGTTTTGAAACAAAAACTCAAGTGGATAAAATGGGTTTTGAAATTAACCTCTAACTTTGTGGTCTGATTTCTATGCCAAAAAATGTAATTAGAGACTCAAACTTGGGCGCAACGTATGTATTTGAACAATAGAAACAAAACCTCATACCTAAGTCATTTTTTTTTGAAAAGTGGATATAATGGGGTTTGATTCTGATCCACACATTTAGCCACTTCAAAAATGTAGGTATCCCAATTCCAGAGGCGTACGGTGAGTTCCCGGGGCCCCGGGCCAAGATTAATTTTGAAGCTCCTTTGATATTTGGGGCCCTTTTAATATAGAAAATAATAATAAATAAAAAGAACGTATACGCCCTACTTCTTTTTTGGTGGCCCCTAATATATCATTTCTTGGTTGCTAAGATTATTGAAGTAACATTTTTTGGGGCCCAAGGATAATATGTATATAATTTTTCTTTAAAAAAAAGCTATTTATGTTTTTGGGGCCCCTGAGGTACTATTTTTTTTTTAGATGTATTATTATGTGGCTGGCTATCAATTCATTACGCATTACACTGAAGAATATCATTCGTCTCTCTTGTGTCCGAAGTGATTCATGTCAAATTTCTTATCTTTTTTCTTCGTTACTTTTATAACGTGCCTTTTCTGCTTTGTCTCCAGACGGGGCCATGAGGTGTCGGGGGCCCCGGGGCACCGCCCTGCTTGCCCCAATGAAGTGTACGCCCCTGCCCAATTCTCACAACTAAATAAAGCTAAGATAAATTCTTTATTCATTAGACATAGATACAAATGTCAAAAACTTATCCTCGGCTAAAAATTAAACCAAATTCACTCACGACCTAAAACTAAGACTTGAAATATATGTCCCGTTTTCGAAAAATTGATATTTAAAAATATATCTTTATATTTTTCTTAATCCAAAAAATTAATTTTTCTATATTTAATTTTTAATTAGTACAATCAAAGCTTTTTTTTTAAAAAATCTGTTGAAGTTAATGAGGTTGTCATTTTAAACAAATTTAGAAGTTAATAAGCGTTCCACACTGTGTGAATCTTGAACCTAGTTAAAATAAACAGAAACCACTTTGATTAAACTGTTTTTCGGAATGATTTTTCGTTTTTTCAAAATTGAATCAACGTTGACCATACTATATTTTGCATTGCGATTGCAGTTCAATGTTTTTATCAAAATCGCAGAGACCGGTTTGGAGAAAATTACCTAGATATTTTTACAAAATTCTTACGTGGAAGGTACTTTAATTTATGGTTCAACTATACTAAAAGTACGAAAATAATTCAGAAATGTTTTTCTTCCACATTCATGTTTTGGGTAGAACTCGCCTGGTGCGCTTCACTTAAAAAAAAAAAAACTGAAGTTTCGATTACATCGATGTTTCCAAGAGTGATGTTTTCAGCATCATTATTTTTTTGCGGAAACATCAAACCATAAATATTTTTTTCTATAAAAAAGTACCGAGTAATAATAGTATAATTATAATTATTTTTAATACGAATTTTAAGAAATGTGATCTCTGAAAGCAAAAGTTAGCTTTAAAAAGAAAAAAAATGTACAAATTAAAAAATACAAAGGTATGTTTAGGATTTTTTTCTTTTTTTTTTTTGTTTTTACGGGAGGAAATCTTCAAAAGACACTTGGCAAAAGACACTTTGACACCAAATAGTGTGGGACTCTTAACCACTAAAACCACCTCTTTATCAGTACCAATCTTGAGAGATCGACATCAGATTTTTCTTTCTTAACTTTGTAAAATCACTTTGGGGGGAGTTTAAACTTTTAATACTTTCCCATGTTTTTTTTAGACCATAAGCTCATGAGGCTTGGTTCTTCTTAATCTCCGAACATGGTTTCTTGTATTCAAGACGGACACCATTTCAGAATTGGTATGACTTTGCAGTATGTTTAGGATGAAATAAATTTCCTCCACACAGATTTGTTACAAAGAAAAGCGTATATCTTCTTAAACCAAAATATCAAATTAAGTTATTGCGATTAGTTATGATTAGGGCCCGGATTTGTATGCCCTACAAAACACGAAATATGCGCCTAAAATATGCGCTTAAAATTACTACATGCCATCAAAAATCTAAAATATGCCTTAATAAATCCAAAATATGCTGCAAAAATACTCAGTACAATACAAAAGTAAACAAAAAAAAAAAAAAATTTAAATAAAATAAAAAATAATTCAGTCTTTTATTAATGGAAAGTTTTCACAGCAAATAGTAAACAAAATTAACATTAAATTCAGGTAGGTTTAATAAAAAATATATCATTTATATAATATCTTAGTACATTAGTTTCGTAAAAAGGTTTTGTTAGCATGAATCATGAAATGCTTCCTGAAGTTTTCAAAACTAAACCGTTGGGATACACATGGAAAATGACCTCTCCAAGTCCACAGACGTTAGTGGAGCATTTATTAAAGAGCTAATCTGATTTATGGCATATTGACTTTAGGTTGGAGAAATTCTTCATTTTTATGTATCCTTCGTTTTTTTTAAGAACATTTTCTATTTTGTTACAAATTGACTGACCCATTGAAGACTCTACTGCATTTATTTTCGAAATTGCTTCCTTCATCAAACTTACTTGTTTACTAAGCGAGTTCCAACTCTCTAGTTTTACTATAGTCTCACTGATAAACCCATAGTTTTTCTGGATTAGGTCAAATAAAAAAGATTTTTGCGTTTGAAATTTTGTTTGCACATGCCAAAACTGAGGGTATAAACACCATATATTTTCCAATTTTTGATTTTTTACCGATGAAAATGATGGAAAATCTATCTTTGCGGAAGTATTATTCGTAAAAGAAGTTATTTGAAAAAAAAATCTGTCGAATACCTATTTAAATAATTATTTTATGGCAAAAAACGTCGCCTTTTCTTACACTTTTTCTTACATATTTTAACAATAAAGGTACAAATGTATGCGAAAACTCAACATTTTTGTGTACACACCTTGTATGGGTTAGTATTCTGGAATATTATACATATGTATGTCGGTCGGTTTTTTGAACTATCACAGTGTTATTGGAAAAAGAACTACTCACATTCAGGTCCATTCAAAACTCCAATACATACATAAAACCACAAATCAAATACGTTATTAAATAATAAAATAATCATAAATCTCAAGCTATTGTTCCCCTAATATATAACCAAACCAGAAACTACAAACCTACTTTATTTACTCGTAATTAGTCAGGTATTAACGATGACTAATATGTTCGTGTTCATTTCATGCCATGCATTTATTAGAAAGTTTGTTAGTTCCTCAATTAATTACCACCTTGCATCGCTAGGTCGTCCGGTCGTTTGGTTGATAAAAGTGAAAACACGGCTACGCTACGGTTTGGGCCATTGACTGAAAAATCCAACTGCAACTGACAACTCCTGTTACTGGGACAAAAATGCGTTTTGGGATACTTGCCAGAGTGGGTATAATTAAATTGGAATGTTCCCACCCGAACAACCTGTGCATGCGAGGTGTCGTAATTATGCCAACATTGGGACACAAACGCAACTTGTTGTTCCCACAGCTTAGATTTATGTTAAGTGCCGCCAAGACTCCGTTGGGGCATGTCGCATATAAAAGTGAGGTGGTGGCGATGATGGCGGTGTAGCAGCATGTAAAGTAGTACTACGGAATTGCGCACTTTGATTTCAGGAATGACCAGAATGAGATGGGGAAACAATTTTTCAAACTCAGCTTGTTCCTACACACCAAATGAATCCATATAAAAACGACAACGTATGTGTAGATATCCAGCTTGACGGTCAGCGAAGCGGAAAACAGAATCAAGGTGAGTCTCTGGACTGTCTAGGGTTTGACGTCTGATATATGGAAAGTGCATTCGAATGAATCGTGTGATTCGCACTCAACCAAGCACACATAACATCTCCTCTATGAACCTTCTTTCCGGTGGGAACTTGCACCTTCTTTAAAAGTCATTGTTTCTGTGATGTCGGTGGCAGTTGGCGCCAAATGCTGGACGTCCACAAATTGACCACTGAATTGGTGAAAACCGAAAAACTTTGTCATTCTCATCTGATGGAAAGCCTGTTTGCTACCTCCCCTTTTAGAATATTAAACAAATTTGCTTTTATTTATTAATCAAACATTGGAATATCTCAAGACAAGCAAGCTTCTTGCTGGGTTTAAAGATGCCACAACCATACAGTTGGTTATGTTATTTTAAAAAGACTGATGATGGGTAACAGCTAACAGCAATCACTTAAATTACCCAGACCGTGACTTACTCCATTCGGTCTTTGTTGACAATCCATTTGACTTGGCAAAACTGCATATCTCTTTTGTCCATCTGCAGTTTAATGTGCCATGACGATATTCGCAGTTATTTTTTTTGTTGTCTTACTTTAAACTGTGAGTAAATGGTGCTGAGTTGCAATCGGGCTTATTAATTTGATTTTTTATGGGTGATGAGATCATAAATTCAAATGTTATGAACCATAAATAAGACCATCAACTAAGCGGTTATAATTGGAACTGTTTTTTAGCTGTCAGTTAAGATTTTTTGAGCACGATATTGTGCAGTCATGTGTTAAAACGTGGTTTTTTGAAATAATTTTTAAAACAAATACTATTTTCCAATTTACCATGTTATTGCCGTCAATGGTTTTTGTACAAAGAACTTACTTGGAGATGAAATTCTTAGTTCAAAAAAATAAAAAAAAATACAGTTAGGTACACGTTTTCTCTTGATATCAAAAGTGCATTATTTCAAACAGTGTGTAGAATTTTTTTATTGAAAAAAAAAAAAACATTGATGGTTAAAAAATAGTGAAATTTGCTGTTTAAAACTTATTTATAGGAAAACTAGCCAACTTTTAAATGGAATTCTTCAATCACATTTCAACTAATAACGGTTGGCATCATTCACTGTTTTAAAAACTTTCGTGAATCAAGAAATTGAATATCGAAATTGAATATTTTAATCGCAATAAAAGTGTTTGAAATATTTTATGGAAAAAAAAAAAACAAATCTGTCTTCAAACTAGCCTCTGAAAACTACTCTCGCAGCTTTAACAATATTATAAGGACTTGTGACTGGGATCCTTGGCTGGATTTTTTGTTAAATTTAGTTTTTAATAAATGATTTTAATTACCATTACCATTACCATTACCATTACCATTACCATTACCATTACCATTACCATTACCATTACCATTACCATTACCATTACCATTACCATTAATCTCATGATAATTCTCATAAATGTCTCTTTATTTTGGATTTCAAAAAGTTACAAATGCAGATTCGACTTAAGTTTAATAACAAAATTACCCCAATAAGTTTCAGGTTGTTCCTCAAATGATTCCATCATTTTAAATTGTATGAGAATAGTTAAATAAGCTACAATTGCTGAAAAAACTTGCAATATAAATTCATTGTTTAGCTCAAACAATCCATAAACATCAAACTTTACATCTTCAAATCTAATTTGATTCAAAAAGTCATCAACCTACAAAATACACAAAGTTTAAAAATCAGCATTTTATCAAATCTCATTAACTTACACTCCTGTCCCATCTGATTTCAATATCCGAACACAAAACATCTAAATTAAGATGTTTAGGAATTGTTGAACGCCTCATTACCAAATCAACCAACAACATAATATATAGAAAAGCCAATGACTGAATAATAGTCACAGTAAATAGACTCCAATTCAGGACGCCATCACCCATATAAATCAAAAAAGTTTGATGCATATTCGAAACTATAATCATTAAGCTTATGTAGAAGGTAAAGAATATGTAAAATTGGAAAAGCTTATGAAATTCCTGAGTGACCTTAAATATTTGAGAATATATTGCCGAACATTCATCAAGTTCCTCGGAGAAATCACAAAGCATTTGCATTCGACGGAATTTCGACATCGAACACTTTTCCGACATTTCGATACGTTTTACAAACCGGATCATATGATTTCCAATATTTCGATACATTCCGGCGGAAGTGATGTACCCCAAACACAAAATATCCACCACGATGACAGTTCCGAACCACAAGACGAATCTTAAAATCATGTGTATGGCGAATGCGTAGTCGTGGTTCTTAATTGCCGCTGCAATCCTCGGACCTTCTGTTACAAGGAGTGTTATATTGCAAACTAGACGACCCAAAGCCATTAGATACAGTTCCTTAGCGTAGATTCTCGAGTCCTTGGTAATCTTTGAGATCTGATTAAATATGACAATTGTCCTATTGACAATGTCAAAAAATGGTTTCACCTCAACCACTTGATAAATTATGAACAAAAATGTAAAAATTATAATTGACGTTTCCTCGGTTATAAATATCACTGTGAGTTGGATACTCTTTTCTCCCAGAGCTATGGATAAAAATCTTGGTTCTGTGTACAAGTAAGCTGCTAGACAGGAGATTCTGAAGACTATACAAAAGATATGCCATTTTAACGAATGCTCGATTTGACTACCATCCGCCTTGATTGTAAAGCAAACTATTCCGAAAGCCTTTGCATAGTAATACATCAATTTAAGTGAAAAAAGCGAGTATGTGTTTCCAATAGAAGTCTGAACTGTCATCTTATTGGATCTGAACTAAACTTAGCACCAAAATTATAATTCCAAATGGGCCTAAGGAGCAATTATTAATTTTAGCTTAACACCGGCCCTTAATGGAATGAATTTATGACAATTTCATTAGACTTCAACAATTTCATTAGGTTTTTTGAAATATTAGAAATAAACACTTATTAAATGGCCGCAATTGTTAGGTGTTATTATTTTAATCTTTTTGTGTGTCAATAAAATGTTAATTAGAACCATTCTATTAAAGAGAGTATTTTAACTCAATTAATATAACGAGTTGTGGATGTTTGAATGTGATGGTTGACTCTTAAATCTTAAAACAAAAAAAAAATTTGATTAAATTTACTGCCCCAATTACAAAATATGAAAAAGTAAAAAATTGCAGTTTTTCTTTACTTTGTTTTAGAAAATTAAGTTAATTAATTTAGTAATTTGGTTTAGGTTGTGGCTCATTTTGTTTTCTTTGAATTTCCTCTGTATCACTTTATCATGATGTCAGGTAAGTGTAATCTTCTTTCTGATATCTATTTATCAAGAGAACTCTATCTTTTCACCCTTCAAAATAAATTGAAAGCTTGAGCTCTTGGGACGATATCGACATATTAAAATTTAAAAATAATATCCTATAAAATCATTTGACTTGAAGCCTCGCTAAAACAATTGCAACAGCTGCCCTTTCTATCATTTGCAATCTTTCGCAACTGTAGGTTAACTTTAAAGTTTCATTGTGATTAAATATTTAAACAAGTATATGTATGTATGTGTTTCGAATGTTTGGAAAAATCCATTGATGATTTTAATGATAAAATTGAATTTAAAGTTGGATGAAGAAAATTGCATAGTAAAAATATCAACGAAAAAAATTTTCGTACAAAAAAAAATTGAAAAAACTTTTTTTAATGACATCTATAATCGTTATGTCATGAAAAAAGGTTTTTTCAATTTTTTTTTGTACGAAATGCCAAAAAAGTGGGTTACGGAAGTCCGTCTGTCTGTCTGAAAAAGAGGTTACAGCCTAAACGGATGAACCGATTGATGTCAAACTTAGCGTTATTTGACGACGTTCCAGAGGGGTTTTTGGAATTAATTTGAAAAAAAAATATTTTTTGAAAATCATTAATGGTACCTGGCAAAGAATCGTTTTTGTTTTTAACCCGCTTTTCTCCGAAACTACTAATTTGATTTCAACGAATATTTTTTTTGTTAAAGAGCATTAACATAATCTTAATATAATGTAAATCATATTTAAAATTTTGAAAAAATTAAAAAAATTTTTTTTTGCGAAAAATCAAATTTTCCAAAACCGGACATTGAATTTTTTTTTTGAAATTATGGTAAGAGATGTTGATTAGTGATTTCTAAAAAATTGCATACTAATTTTGTTTTAAAATTTTTATTCCAAGAAATCATTTATAAAAAATTATTTTTTTAAAAAACTGTTTTAACGATTTTGAATTTTTTTTTCTAAAAATACATCTTAATAAAACAAATGAAATTGCATACTTGTTTTGAAGGACAGTATGATTTCAGATGTTTTTTTAATTATTTTGAAAAACGATTTTTGTGTTTTTTTTTTTGTTTTTATACCATATACCTCGATAATTACATTTACTAATTTTCAAAAAAAAAAAGTGCTAAAAATTCTAGCAACCTTAACCCTAAGAGCAAGTTCGTGCGACCCAGTCGTGCATATTTTATTTATTAGAGAATGGGTTATCAAATGCATTTTCTGGGTCGAAATAGTTTTACATAGATAGGTGATAAGTACTTTTTCAGGTAACGGTATCCCTCAGTCTTAAACCATACACAAGAAATTTTATTTCTTTTTTAAAATTACTTCCATTTTCGTTGATGTTTTTAAAATACAGAATTTCAATTCTTACAAGATATGTAAAGTTTAAATTTAAGTGCCCTGAATTAGTTTTCAATCCACATTCCTTATATTTTAGTACTTTTGGTTACATTTTAATGATTTAAAGGTTTTAAATTGATAAAAAAAATTATTTAAAAACTGTGTAATTAAATCACAATTTTAAAAAGTTTTTTTTTTTGATTATATTGTCTTAACAACTATGACAAAATTTTTAACCGTGTAGTACGTTACGTACTTCAAGAACTGTACTCTGCACATCTTTCAATCATTTTCTTTCACAACTCAAACCCTACTTAACATAATTTAGGTTTTTTTTTGAAATAAGAATATTAAAGAAATTTAATTTAATTTATAAAGATTTGGTTTTTGCAATAAAGTCTCATAATAATAAAATAAGACCCTGGGTATAAAATACAATTAGATAAAGTCAACCGTAACTTGGATTCTGTATTATCCAAAAAGGTGTACATTCTGAAATAATCATGTCACAGAATAGAACAGCATAAGGTAGCAACTTTTAAACAAATAACTAACTTTTTCCCACTGATATTAATGCATTGCAAATCCGCAATGCAAATAGTAGGTATTCAAAACAATTCGTTACGTTTGTAATAAGCTCTTCAATTTAATGACTTTTAATGCTTAACTTCGTTATAACTTATGTAAAATACAATTTTGCAAATATTCTTCAATTAGTAATGCAACATTAATATATTTGTAAACCAACATGCTTTCAACATTCAAATTATATGGAATCAATTTATTCAAATACGATGATGAAAAAACTTCTTCCCTTAAAAACTACTTAATCCTTTCATTACATGAGAGGTATTCCATCTTATTTTTAATGGCGTAAAATAAAATTGTAAGATTCATAATCTCCATTGAAACGAATATAAAAAGAAAGGGGTTCTTTTTCTTTTCTATTTCTAATAAACAAAAACTCTGAATGGGGTGGTGAAAGTTGTGATACATTGTGTGTGTTTTCAAAAAAGGATTCAAAAAGAAAGAAAGATTTTATATGCACCCTTTGAAATGTTAAGTATATTTTATTGCGTAACAATTTACGCATCGACGACGTCTTCTTTAGTTTTTTGTTCTTTTTTTTTTTTGTTTGGCAATTTTTTACATCACAATCACAATAAAACCGCGAAATTGTTTGAAATACCGCCAAAAAATGTTTGTTTTATGTCGCGTTTCATTTAGAATATGAGGTACTTTTAACAAAATTTAAAGCAGGATAAGAATAACAATTTCCTCTTAAAATAAGTGGAATCCGTTAAAATTCTGTTAATTGCAATTTTTTTTAAATGTTTCTACATAAAAATAAGATAATTTTCCGCTTAAATTAAGTGGATTTCTTTTAAATTTGCCCATTCAAGAAATTAAGAAGATTTGTTCGCTTAATTTAAGACGGAATTCATCTTGGCAAAAAACTATACAGAAATCTGCTTAATTTAATGTGGAATCCGCTTGTTTTAAGATAGTCTTTTTTCATCGTGTTGCCAGTTTTTTTATTTAATTAAAATATTTCTACATATAAATAAGATGATTTTCCGCTTAGATTAAGTAAATTTTTTTTTTAAATTTACACATTCAAGAAATTAAGAAGATTTGTCCGCTTAATTTAAGACGGAAGTCATCTTGGCAAAAAAAAAAAAAAAACATGCAGAATTTGGAATTCGCTTGTTTTTATGTGGCCTTTTTTCATAGTGTTGCCAGCTTTTTTTTAATTAAAATATTTCAATATAAAAATAAGATGATTTTCCGCTTAAATTAAGTGGATTTCTTTTAAATTTGCTCATTCAAGAAATTTAGAAAATGTATCCGCTTAATTTAAGACGGAATTCATCTTGGCAAAAAACTATACAGAAATCTGCTTAATTTAATGTGGAATCCTCTTTTTTTCTCCGTGTTGAAATTTAATGAACTAATATTGATAGGCGTAGTACCCTGGGGCGCTATGGCTAGGGCTATGGACGCCAAAGGTATGAGTTCGATTACCAACCTCCACCAACTAAAAACATTTTTTAGGAGGTATTGCCTCTTGCGAGAAATGGACAGAGTATCAATGTTATGACGAAATTCATTTCCCTGTCGTATTCAGGAAATGGAAATTAATTCTTATAAGATTAATAGTCACCCACAATTTACAAGAATTCAACTCGTTACGTTAATTGAGTTAGGGAACTCTTTTTCAATAACTCGATTCTAATTAACTTTTTGTTGACACACACAAAGGACAAAGGTAAACATAATAACAAATACAAATTAAATGCTTTCTTATATTTCAAGACCTTAAGGATATTATCATAAATTCATTCATCAATTTTATTAGTTTCATTTCGATAAGATGACAGTCTACACTTCTCTTGGAAACACTTATTCCCTCATTTCACTCAAATTGATGTATTATTATGCCAAAGCTTTTGGATTAGTTTGCTTTACAATCAAGTCGGATGGAAGTGAAATCAAGCATTCACTAAAACTGCATATCTTCTGTATAGTCTTCAGATTTTCTTGCCTATGTGTTTACTTGTACACATTACCAGGATTATTATCTAAAGTCTGGAAAGAAGAAACTACTAAAAAGTTTACAATATACATTACCGAAAAATTGTCACTTATTGTGTTTACACTAATATTCATCATTTTTCAAGTGATTAAAATTAAACCATTTTTCAACATTGTCAATAGGACAATTGACATATTCAATCAGATCTCAAAGATAACCAAGGACTCAAGGATCTACTCACACGAGGTGAATGTAATGGTTTTTGGTCGATTGGCTTGCAATGTGTCCATCACTATAGCTCATAGTCCCAGATTTGCCCAGGCAGTAAAGGAACGCAACTTGATATTCATAATGCATTTTATTTTGACGTATGTGTTGTGGTTCGGAAATCTCATTGTGGTGGATATTTTGTGTTTGGGATACATTACTGCCGCCGGAATGTATCGAAATATTGGAAATCATATGATTCGGTTCGCCAAACGCATCGAAATATCAGAAAACTGTTCAATGTCGAAATTCCGTAGAATGCAAATGCTTTGTGATTTCTCCGAAGAACTTGATGAATGTTCGGCAATGTACTCTCGCATATACAAGATCACTCAGGACTTTCACAAGCTATTTCAATTTTACATATTCTTCACCTTCTATACTGAATTTTTAATCATAATTTCGAATATGCATTCAATGCTGATACTTTATATGAATGGAGGCATCATAAATTGGGGTCTAGTGGCTGTTTGTTTAACCCACGTTTTAAAATTTCTATATCAGATGCTGTTGGTTGATTTGGTAATGCGGCGTTCAAAAATTCCTAAACATCTTAATTTAGATGTTTTATGTTCGGATATTGAAATTAGATGGGACAGAAGTGTAAGTGAATAAAGTTGTGATGAAATGTCTTTTTTAAATTGATCCTTTTTTAGGTTGATGACTTTTTGAACCAAATCCAATTTGAAGATGTAAAATTTGATGTTTATGGATTGTTTGAGCTGAATAATGGTTTTATATTGCAAGTTTTTTCAGCAATTATATCTTATTTGACAATTCTAATACAGTTCAACATGATGGATACCTTTGGGAATGATGATGGAAATTATTTAATAAATTTAATTTCCGAAATAAAATTATATTTAGGTTTCTAATTTTAGTCTAATTAAATGGTTTTTATCAGAAAATGGGTAGAGCATTTTGAAAAAAAAAAACTTGATATAATTTTGTGTTTTGTTTTTTTAAATATACAGCTTTGGTCAAAAGTATTAGGAATGGAATGAATGTAAATTTTGGTTTTATCTTTATTTACAGTATTTGTTTGCTTTTCTAATTATATTGGTTCAACTTGCAAGCAATTTTTGTATTCGTTCTTCAAAGACCTATTTAAAATCTCTGAGGGCTCATAGATTTTTTAAGTGAGACAAAAAATATCAACCAAGCGCTTTTTCTTTCTCTTTCTTTAATTTTTTTTTTTTATTGTTTTTTGGCGGTGTGCAATTATAGCAAAAAACATGAAAAATGTATTGAAAATTTGAAGAAAATGTTATTATTTTGAGCTTGTTTGCTTGCTTCACGAAATAATTTATTTTGATATAATTTTTAACACAATTGAATAATTGAAGAAAAGTTACAGCTGTATGAAATTGCAGTTGAAGTGTTGGATTTGAAAAAAAATTGGATTCATGTGAGAAACTTGCTCTCTTTATTTTGCCCTTTTTTGTCTGGACAAAAAAGTATTCAACGAGTTTTTTTTTTAATTTTGCTTACCTAGTTTAAACTTTGAAATCGATTATTTCAAAAACAATTGGTTTACATATATTTTCCCTGGATGTGAAGTATTAATAGCTGAAACAGTTTGTCGAAAACTTTGGACCCACGAACAAATTAAATTAAGACTTGGCCCGTCACTTTTGGAGATATTGACGTTTGGAGATATTGACGTTCTATAACATAAATTTCTCACCGTACACCCTGTACAGTGTACAATCATTTCGCTGAATAGGATTTGAGCAACGTGTTATGGTCCGATGAATCAAACTTTGAAGTAGATAATGACTGAGGGGAGCTTAAAAAAATTATTTTTGCACAGCAATATTTTTTTGCAAAGCTTCAATTTTGAGAAAAGAAACAACAAATTTAACAGTGCAACTTTTTTGAAAATTTTGACCGTTACATATGAGATACAAGGTTTCATCTTATTTTGGCGGAATCTTGAATAATAAGAAAACTGATCGAGCTTCAAAATCGAGGTCTAGCGTTTTAATTGAGTCAAGGTTACTTCAAATTTATTCAAAAAAAAAAAAATTTTTCAATTTCGCATTTTTTTGGATGCTTCATTTTAAGCTTACTTCTTTAAACAAAATTTTGAATATTTTTAAAAATGTTGGAACTGCAGAACTGGTATTTAAAAAAAATTGGTTTTCTTAAGCTGAAATTCCAGCAAAAAATTAATCTTTCAAAATGTCTCCAATGGTCCCCGAAAAAAACCGGAATTACAATTTTAAAACTTGAAATAATAAATTACTACAAAATCGAATTTTGCGCAACAAATTAGCAATTAATTATATTTACAATTTTGGACATCAGAAAAATAATAATTTTCCTATTTTCGTCCGCTAACTTCAGTCTTTTTTTTTGCGGAATTTGGAAAAATAGGGATAAACATCTTAACTTGGCTAAAAAAACATAAAGGACCTGCACAACACACTCCTCCAAAAGAAGTGCGAAAGCACCACTCTGGCTTCAGTGGGAAGACAAAAAAAAAAAATTATATTACGATGATAGAGAATGCCAAAAAAGTGGGTCCCGAAAATCCATTTGTGTCCAGATGGACCAATGAATGTCAAACCTGTTATGTAGCGTTTTTTGGCTTTTGGAATTAATTTTTTTGGCCCAAAAATAACGGTACTTTTCACATACCAATTTTAGTTAAGTTGAAATTTCTCGAAAACGGCTCCAACGATTTTGTTCAAAAGAATTCAAATGTAGGTTTTAATACAAGTCTATCTTCCAATGAAAAAAAATCTGTTTGAAAATCATTATTAACAGTACCTGCCATAGAACCGTTTTTTTTTTTTTTTAAATCCGATTTTATCCGAAACTTCGATTTCAACGAAATTGTTTGTAAAAAAGCAATTATATAAAACTTTTGGAAAAATTATTTTTTGGATTTTTAAAACAATTTTGAAATTTATTTTTTTGAAAAATCAAATTTTCAAAAACCGGACATTGAATTTTTTTTGAAATTTTTGTTTAAGATGTTGATTAGCAATTTCTACAAAATGGCATACCTACCAATTTTATTTTAAAACTTTGTTTCCAAAAAATTATTTATAAAAAATCAGTTTTTTTTTTTCAAAAAAGGGCTCTAACGATTTTGGAAATTATTTTTCTAATAATGCATTTGAATAAAACAAATGAAATTCCATACTTGTTTTGGAGGGCAATTCGTTGTCAGATGTTGTTTTATTCCTTTGAAAAACCATTTTAATGTGTTTTAAAAAACTTGTTTTTGCTTTTATACCTACAATAATTTCATTTCACATTTACTAAATTTCTAAAAAGATCCAAAAATTCTATCAACTTGAACCCTAAAGCAAGTTCGTGTGACCCAGTCGTGTATTTTATTTTTCAAACGAATGAAATCAAATAATTCTGCAATTCTCTTTTTATTCTGAACTCAAGAGTTATAAAGAGTTACAGGCATATTTATTAGATTTTTGCCTACTTAAACACTATTTAACTCTTTTTCAAACTGTGGGAAATATGCTTCATTTAAGAAAAATACCTACTACACACTATACTCACACTATTTAAAGTTAAGACAATCTATACTTAGACACAAATTTAACAGCTATAAGACAACTACAAACATGGTTTCTTAATGTTAAATTAGTAAATAGTAATTAAAAGTTATAAAATTTTTTATTTGAATAATTTTTTTTAAATATAATCAAAAATGTTTAGAAAACAAATGGCCTTATTTTTTAATAAAAAAAGTTGATGTAAAAAAAACTATGAAAAAAACGTTAAGTTAAAAGATCAAACAAATGTCCAGACATACTAAATTGGATAAGAATCGTCAAGTAATTAATTATCACTGAAAACATCTTCAAACACAGATCATTATTGATATGAAACAGTCCATACACTCCGAATTCTAGTTCTTCAAGTTTTAACTGAACCAAAAACTTCTCCACCTGAAATATTATACGAAGGCAAATTTGTTAGAAGGTTTGATGAAATCAAATAGGTAAAATAAAACATACACACTGATCCCATCGCTCATCAATATCCGAAAACCAACATTGCCAATCGAGTTTAAGTGGAATTTTAGAACGTCGAACTGTCAAATCCACCAATAGCATCAGAAATAGCAAATCCATTGTTTCAATAAATGCCAGAGCAACCAGATTCCATAAAATACCTTCCGTCTTGAAGTAGTACACAAAAGATACATGGACACTTCCAATAATCATTGTAAAGTCAAAATAAATCATGAATAACAGAGTGAATTGAAGCAATGATTGAGAATTCGAAGTAATTTTAAATAACTGCGAATAAATCTTCGAACACTCATCGAGTTCCTCACAGAAATCACACAGCAAACACATTCGACGGAAATTTGTCATCGGAAGATCCTCCGAAGCTTCAATTCTTTGTGCTAGCGATAACATATGGTTTCCAATGTTCAAATACATTCCCGAAAACGTCAGATATATCAAATACATGAAATCTACAACAGCCACAATGCTTAACCACATAACGTAACCCAAAATACATTGTGTAATTATTATAAAGTCGTAGGTTTTAATAGCGTCTATAAATCTTGGGTAATCGGAGAAAAATCCTCCCATATTGGTGGCAAATCGTATACAGAACATGAACACAAACTCGTTACCAAAGATTTTTGGGTTTTTCGTCAAGACTGATATTCGAGTAAAAGTGTCTAATGTCATGTTGACATAACGAATGAATTCCGGGTAATTTACGATGTGAAATATCAGCAGCGCGATAGTGAAGACTATCATCGAACTAACCTGGGTGATGGTGATTGTACGAATAAAATCCGGTGTGTACCAGGATTTGATTGAATGAGGCAACAAGGAGATATAAGTTAGGATGTATCCTGTCCGGAGTGCAATGGAGAAAAACTGATTTGTTTTTGAAAGTTCCACTCGTCCTTTATCCGTGATTCTGAAGAATATCATTCCCATAGTTTTGTTAAAATAGAATACAAACTTAAGAATGAAGACAATGCAGACGTTTTCTGATGTAGCCATATAGTGGAGTAACTAAAGCTCAAAAATTGGCAATATTAGGGAACCCGGCCGAACAGCTTAGATTTTGATGATCTTTTTTTTCAAACGTCGGTAATTAAAAATACTTTAAAGTCTATAGATTAAAAATTGCCGGTGTTGCCGTTTTGATTTTTTAAATTTAATTGAAGATTTTTGTGAACAAAAACAAATTTTTTTCAAAAATTTTTCTTAAATTTCATAAATTAATTGATGCCAAAAGATTGTCTAGGAAATTCAAGGAAAAAAAATATATGGGAGTGAGGGACAATCTTCCATAGTTCAAGCGATAGATGCAATTTTCTTATTAATTGACTTCAAACACAAAAAAAAATATTTGAACACCACGGCAACACCTACAATATTCAAATATACATTTTTTAAAAGCTAGAAGCTTAGTCATATATGTAAAATTAAAATTAAGTTAATTGAATGAACGGCTTTTGAAACAATGGTAATTGAACTCAGATTTTTGAAAAAAAAAATTATTGAACAAATTTTAACATGTCGTTTTTTAAACTTGGTCGTAATATAAAATGCATTTATTTTCAAATTTTTTTGGCCGCATTTATTATGATTTCAAATTATAAAAGGAAATGTCAATATGTATTACGGTTTATGAAAAAAAATTAAAAAGTATTTCATTTTCGAAGAACTTTTTTTAATAAAAGTTTTGAAAAAAAATGTAACTTATTTTTTTTTTAAGTTCAACATCTAAACAAAAAATTATTTTTTATTCATTTAATAACCCTTACTGTTCAAAGTTAAATAGCAAAAATTTAAAGTTCCTATTTACCACAGTCTTTGAGAAAATTAATTATTTCAATGCAAACATTCAGTTTTAATAAAAAAAAAAACCATTAAAATTGAAGTAATTTTTCATTTTTTTTTCAAAAGTGCGATATATTTTACCTTTTTTGCTTCGAAATTCAACTGATAATATTTATGAGCAAAAATTTTTTTTAAATAAATTCATATTTTATTAGTAAAAGTTTGGAAAAAAGTCATTTTAAATTTTTCTAATAACATTTTTTTTTTTAATTCTGAGTTTGAGGACCATTTTTTCAAAAAGTCTTGATTAAATTTAGTGGATTTAAATTTAAGAGATAAGAATGAGCTTCTGGCTTTTTTAAAATGTATTTTAAAATATTGTAGGTGTTGCCGTTGTTTTCAAAATATTTTTTTTGTGTTTGAGGTCAGAATGTTAGAAAATTGCATTTATCGCTTAAACGATGGAAGATTGTCCCTTACTGCCTTTTATATATTTTCCTTAAATTACCTAGAGAATCTTTTGCTATCATTTGTTTTATGAAATTTAAGCAAAAAAATTGGTTTTGTTAAAAAAAAATTAATTTTAATTTTAAAAAACAATACGGCAACACCGGCAATTTTTAATCTATAGACTTTAAAGTATTTTTAATTACCTACGTTTGAAAAAAAAAATCGTCAAAATCAGAGCTGTTCGGCCGGGTTCCCTAATAATTTGCTTTAGTTACTCTACTAATATTAAGAATTATGACGTGAACAAACTAAACCATCAATAATTTTAGGTTTTAATTGAAGTGGAATATAAGAAGCAACACAATTATAAATGGAATTAGTTATTAATTTAATTATATGCTGCCACATCGGGCGTTATATTTACACAAGCGTTCAACACATGTTGCTGGTATTAATGTTTCGGTGTATGATTGATAAGCGATTATATTAAAAGGTTTGCGTATAATATGCACTTTTTTTTTTGTTCATATCTTTTCTATTGAAACAATAAACTATAAAAACAGGTTTAATTATTAAAATCTATTGAGTTAAAACAATTGAGTTTTGTAATACATTTTCTTCATTCAATCAATCTGTAAGTGTTGTCGTTGTTTTTTAATAATTTTTTTTTTTTTATTTTAGGTATTTTTTTCCCCTCCCGCCAAAACGGGGAGAGATAGACCCCCGCTCTCTTTGTCAACAATGATTGTATTTAACCCCTCTACAAAATCTCATTATCAATTTTTGGTTCTAAAGTTATCGTACTTTCCATCAAATGTTTCTGTTTTACTTGAGTAAAACTAAAAATGCGAAAAAAAGATAGATTCAAATGGCCATATGTAGGTTAATTTTTAATGAAAAAATTTAGTGAACACAGTTTTTTTTAAGGAAATTTAATCTTCTTTTTTTCTTTAGAGCAATGTTTATGCCTATCTCAACCCAAAAAAAAAAAATACAACTAAAAAAGCAAAAAAAACTAAAAAAATCGAATTTTTTGATATTTTTTTTTCATGATTGTTTCGACTGTTTTGGTATGCAAATTTTTTTTTTCAATTTTCAAAAAACATTATTCTAATAGGGACTTCAATTCTCTACAAAAAGTTTGGAGTGCAATATATCAAAATTTTTCTCGGTTTACGAGATATATTGAAAAAAAACAAAAGGGTGCTTTTGCACCCCTATCTTCAATTTCTACCCTCTCATTTAATAGCACTCCGCGGTTTTATCTTCTCTTATAACCCATTGAACAATTCCTGCAATAAAAACCCGTGAACGTCTTAGTTCCTTTCTAAATGACACAATCAATAGCCTGATATAAGCACCCAAAAAAGCCACATGCTTAGTAAAATCTATCCAAAAATTCCACAAAAGTAACAACAAATTGTCGCCGTAAAGCAAAATTGTTCTAAGTCACAAAAAGTAAATTTTATAGTGGACGATTTTTAATTTTCAAAATGGCTTAAATCGTCATTTTTCTGCTCGTTCGCCAATAAAGTTATGCTTCTTATAAATTTTTTTTGCTTTTTTCTTCAATAAACCATACAAGTTTACCTCATTAGTAGGTGCATACTGTTTTTAAATATTCTTTAAAACTAAAACCCCAAAATTGGACATAGAACAATTCGAATACTAGTACGTTTTTTCCTGAAATAAAAAGTGGACAAATATAATGGGACTTAGAACAATCAAGAATACTCGGGCTCATTTTCAAATGGCTACTTCCTTGTTTTTATTGTTCTATGTCCCAGTAAATTATATCACAACAAAAACATTACTGTTAAAAAAGGAGCCAAGTTCTCCTATGTTGAAATTATGCTGGCACAAAAAGTACTGAGATGTAAAAGTGTACCAAGTTCTAAAGTTTGGGTTCAAATTCGTATCAATAAAATTTTGATTGTTCTCTTGACAATTTTTCTTTTAATTTCCGATTTTTAAAGTTATTTCAAAAATTGCCAAGTAAACAATCAAAATTTTATTGATACGAATTTGAACCCAAACTTTAGAACTTGGTACACTTTTACATCTCAGTACTTTTTGTGCCAGCATAATTTCAACATAGGAGAACTTGGCTCCTTTTTTAACAGTAATGTTTTTGTTGTGATTTCACTACTTTTTGCAAGGTAAGGCTGTAGAATTGAAAATCTCTATATTTGATGAAAATTCAGCGAAAATGGGCGGTTGCCACGCCCCCTGGCTGAAATTCTCAAATTTAAAATTTTTTCCTTTGTATAAACTACCAACTCTACCATTCTACCAAATTTCAAGATTCTAAGATAATCAGAAGTGCTCTACAATATTTGATGAAAATTTAGCGGAAATGGGCGGTTGCCACGCCCCCTGACTGAAATTCTCAAATTTCAATTTTTTTCCTTTGTATAAACTACCAACTCTACCATTCTACCAAATTTCAAGATTCTAAGATAATCAGAAGTGCTCTACAATATTTGATGAAAATTCAGCGGAAATGGGCGGATGCCACGCCCCCTGAATTGAAAATCTCAAATTTTCGATTTTTTCCTTTGTATACACCACAAGTCCTATCACCGTGTAAAATTTCAAGTTTCTACGATAACGGGAAGTTCTCCATAATTTTGATGATCTGTCAGTGAGTGAATCAGTCAGTCAGTCAGTTACGGTTTTTGAGATTTTCGAAGCCCTATATCTCAGAAACTACTCATCGTAGCAAGCTGAAATTTTGTGAGGAGTTTTGTTTTGACCAGCTTAACAAATGAAGAGAGTTTGAAATTTCTAGTATCTTTGGTGTGGAAGTTAGAGGGGGGTCGAAAATGGCCTGAGTTGTTTCCTGTAAATAAGGGTGTAGTGCCAAAGTTGCTAGAGAACTTGGCTGGGCACTACCGTGCCCCTTGATTATCTGCGGAATGAAATTTTTTTGACAAAAACGTTTTTCAAATTCGGAAAGAGCACCCTCAAATTTGTAAAACTGCATCATTAACTCATTTTCGGTAAAAAGTCGATTTAGAACTATTTTGCTTTAGGCAGACGATATGTCGACATCGTCCCAAGAGCTCCAGCTTTCAATTTATTTTGAAGGGTGAAAAAGATAAAGCTCTCATGATAATAAATAATAAAAAGAAGATTACACTTGCCTGACATCATGAAAAATATAGTGCAATCAAAGAAAAAAAAAAAAACTCCTTAATCAAATTAACTTAATTTTCTAAATGTAAGGTATAAAAACTAGAAATTTTTTACTTTTCATATTTTGTAGTTGGGGCAATTTCAATCAATTTTTTTTTAAGATTTGAGAGTTACCCATCACATTCAAACATCCACAAACTCGTTATATTAATTGAAATAAAAGACTCTATTTAATAGAATGGTTCTAATTAACATTTTGTTGACACACAAAAACGTTTTCATAATACCACATAACAATTGCGGCCATTTAATTTGTGTTTATTTCTAATATATCAAAAACCTAATGAAATTGTTAAAGTCTACTGAAATTGTCATAAATTCATTCCATTAAAGGCCGGTGTTAAGTTTAAATTAATAATTGCTCCTTAGGCCCATTTGGAATTATAATTTTGGTGCTAAGTTTAGTTCAGATCCAATAAGATGACAGTTCAGACTTCAGTTGGAAACAGATACTCGCTTTTTTCACTTAAATTGATGTATTACTATGCAAAGGCTTTCGGAATAGTTTGCTTTACAATCAAGGCGGATGGTAGTCAAATCGAGCATTCATTAAAATGGCATATCTTCTGTATAGTTTTCAGAATCTCTTGTCTAGCTGCTTACTTGTACACAGAACCAAGATTTCTATCCATAGCTCTGGGAGAAAAGAGTATCCAACTCACAGTGATATTTATAACCGAGGAAACGTCAGTTATAATTTTTACATTTTTGTTCATAATTTATCAAGTGATTGAGATGGAACCTTTTTATGACATTGTCAATAGAACAATTGTCTTATTTAATCAGATCTCAAAGATTACCAAGGACTCGAGAATCTACGCTAAGGAACTGTATCTAATGGCTTTGGGTCGTCTAGCTTCCAATACAGCATTCCTTGTAACGGAGGGTCCGAGGATTACAGCGGCAATTAAGAACCACGACTACGCATTCGCCATTCACATGATTTTAAGATTCGTCTTGTGGTTCGGAACTGTCATCGTGGTGGATATTTTGTGTTTGGGGTACATCACTTCCGCCGGAATGTATCGAAATATTGGAAATCATATGATCCGGTTTGTAAAACATATCGAAATGTCGGAAAAGTGTTCGATGTCGAAATTCCGTCGAATGCAAATGCTTTGTGATTTCTCCGAGGAACTTGATGAATGTTCGGCAATATATTCTCAAATATTTAAGGTCACTCAGGAATCTCATAAGCTTTTCCAGTTTTACATATTTTTTACCTTCTACATAAGCTTTATGATTATAGTTTCGAATATGCATCAAACTTTTTTGATTTATATGGGTGATGGCGTTTTGAATTGGAGTCTATTTACTGTGACTATTATTCAGTCTTTGGCTTTTTTTTATCTTATGTTGTTGGTTGATTTGGTAATGCGGCGATCAAAAATTCCTAAACATCTTAATTTAGATGTTTTGTGTTCGGATATTGAAATCAGATGGGACAGGAGTGTAAGTAATAATACCTATTTGATAAAATATCTTTTTTACCAACTTGTGCATTTTCTAGGTTGATGACTTTTTGAACCAAATAAGATTTGAAGATGTAAAATTTGATGTTTATGGATTGTTTGAGCTAAACAATGAATTTATATTGCAAGTTTTTTCAGCAATTGTAGCTTATTTAACTATTCTTATACAATTTAAAATGATGGAATCATTTGAGGAACAACCTGAAACTTATTGGGGTAATTTTGTTATTAAACTTAAGTCGAATCTGCATTTGTAACTTTTGAAAATCCAAAATAAAGAGACATTTTTGAAACTTATGATGAGATTAATATTGCTTTTGAGAAGTATGCCAAAGTCTATGTGAAGCTCGCAACCGCAAATGCTAATTTTTTTTGACGTGATAACGTCTAATAAATCGATAAACCATGGCAGCCACCACGAAAAAGTGACGCCATTTTCTCCCGTTCCACTTGAAATATTTCGCATTGCGGCAAAAATTTCAATTAAAAATTAAAAATAAACTATTAGCTTATTTGAAAGATATCAACCTAAAGTTGTATACAAATGAAGGAATTTTAAAAATTCCGTCATTTAATAGGGTAAATAGGGGTAAAACAAAATTGAAAAAAAGTTGCTATTTTCTAACCGCAACGTTTTAGAAAGTTGAATTTTTTTTAACCGATAGATAAATTTATTGTAAGGCTGACAATTTTATTGAAAAAATTTCAAAACCAAGTTATAAATGATTTTTTAAAAATAAAACATGAGGTAAACCTTTGACAAAGTATAGTGATTAAAGGCAGGGAAAATTTGTTTTGACAATTTGAAAAACTTCATTCGAAAGATAATAAAAAAAAATTTAAGAGGCCTAATATAGATTTTTTTAAGTCTCTGCGTTTCGTATTATGAATTTTTGAAAAGCACCTACTTTTTTTTAGGTATTTTTAAATGATTTTTGACTGAATAACGGGAAAAACAAGTTTTTTTTGTCCCAAGTTTTTTTTACCGTTTTTTATTTTTATCTTTTTTTTCTTCAGCAGATAAATAAATGAAATTTATACCGTAGATATAATAGGCAGTACTATATTTGTGCAAATTTTGATCAATTTTGTAGTCAGAATTTTGAGATAACGGTTCTATTTTTCAACACGTTCTTTCTTTTGATCTAGAACAAATAAAAATTTATTTAACTTTATGGAGCATGCTGTTAATATTACCTTTTATTTGACATATCACACACAACGGTACATTTACTACAAGCTTCACAATGTTAAATTAAAAAACTTCAGAAATACCTCAAAACACATTTGGGGATCTGTTGCCCATGACCAGCCACAAGTGTGGGTAGTACCGTATTCTCAGTTTGAAATTTCGACATGGTTGGCTTGAAAAAATTCTAACTAAATTTGTAAGAATCGAAAAAATATGATTGAAGCCTCATATTAAAGGTAAAATAATAAGCTTTCTTATGTTAATTTAATATAGGTTGTTAAAGAAAAAAAGTTTATTTAATGGCGTGAGAAGATAAAAAAGATTGATATTTTTGCTTTCTTTGATGAAAACTAATTAGGCTCAAAAACGGGAGCGTATCGGAATACCGCTTTTTAAAATCTCGTTTTTCGAAAATCCCGAAAAAAAAGTTTCAAAATCCCATCTTCTAAAATACCGATTTTTTAAATCCCGTCTTCTGAAAACCCGCTTATTTAAAATCCCAATCAATTATAACCCCGCATTTCAAAATCCCGTTAAATTCCGAAAATCCCGTTTTTTTTTAAATACATGCTTAATTCATAAATAAAAAAAATAATCATTGGACCAAACATTTTTAAAACTGATTTGTTTGCGTCGTAAGCGCACAGAATATGTACCTTCAACACATTATGAAAACGGTTCTTCTTTTATAAAAACATAAAATGCTTAAAACCTTAAATTGAGTTCACAAGTAAAAGAAATTTCATTTATTTAAATACCAAAATTGTTGAAATGCATCCAAACATAAGTTGAAATATATTTAAATGAAGTTTCTTTTAATTGTGTAGCATGCACTTAATTAAAGGTGTTGTGATCATTTTATGTTAGTATAAATCTATGGGATTTTCACGATTTGATTGTTCTTCTGAAACTTTTAAGTAAATATTAGTTTGTTAATTCATTTCTTTTTAATATCAATTCCTTACTTTTACTTACATATTTTTTATATATTATATTTTTTGTAAATGGTTTTAATTAAATGCATTTAGAAAAATTCTCATTTTTTAATTTGTTTTATTTTTTTACTATCCCGATTTTGCAATCAAAACTAGTTGTTTTATTTTAAAAAATCGAGCGATTTTTTAAAATAAAACAACTAGTTTTGATTGCAAAATCGGGATAGTAAAAAATGGGATTATAAGAAACGGGATTACAAAAACCGAGATTTTATAAAGCCGGATTATAAAAAGCAGGATTATGAAAAACGGGATTTAAAAAAACGGGATATAAAAAGCGGGATATCGAACCCAACCCCTCAAAAACTTCTAGCTCTTTTTGTAGAAGTCGCACATGGGTGATACAAATATTTTGAGCTGAAATAATAGGCTTTCAGATGATATAAATTTTTGTCTATGTTATATACAAAAAATGGATTTTTTTGTAGGTGTATAAAACTATTGCTTATACAATTTTTAAACTACGCATAGGATATCGAAAATTAAAGGCTAAACTTGGGCACACAAACCAGGGTTTTAAACTAACGATTTTTTCACAGGAAAAAAAAATCTCAATGTGATATGAAAAAAAAGTTTTTGTTGTATCTTTTGAAAAAATAGTGGAATAAAGAAAAAACATTTGGGCTAAGATTGGGCAAATGAACAGTGTAAAACCAACAATTTTTACACTGAAAAAAAATTATTTTTTGTGATTTATGAGGTGAAAAAAAATAATTCCGTTACAACACGGATCGATGAGGACTTTTTAGATTTAATTTATGATGGTGTTTCCAACAATCCTACCAATTTTCAGCTTGCTGGGAATTAATGTAACCTCACCCCTTAATTTTAGTCTAATTTGACCGGACTATAAGAAACGGGATTACAAAAACCGAGATTTTATAAAGCCGGATTATAAAAAGCAGGATTATGAAAAACGGGATTTAAAAAAACGGGATATAAAAAGAGGGATATCGAACCCAACCCCTCAAAAACTTCTAGCTCTTTTTGTAGAAGTCGCACAGACATGGGTGATACAAATATTTTGAGCTGAAATAATAGGCTTTCAGATGGTATAAATTTTTGTCTATGTTATATACAAAAAATGGATTTTTTTGTAGGTGAATAAAACTATTGCTTATACAATTTTTACTACGCATAGGATATCGAAAATTAAAGGCTAAACTTGGGCACACAAACCAGGGTTTTAAACTAACGATTTTTTCACAGGAAAAAAAAATCTCAATGTGATATGAAAAAAAAGTTTTTGTTGTATCTTTTGAAAAAATAGTGGAATAAAGAAAAAACATTTGGGCTAAGATTATGCAAATGAACAGTGTAAAACCAACAATTTTTACACTGAAAAAAAATTATTTTTTTGTGATTTATGAGGTGAAAAAAAATAATTCCGTTACAATTTAAGAACTAAGGTGGGGCTAATGAAAACAAATCTTGGGCTAACCTTGAGCAATTGAACAAGGCAGGTTTGAAAAAAAAAAATTAGAATTTGGAGGTGCCGAATTCACATTGTCAGAAACTTTGATATTGGAAAGATGGGGGTTTAAAATTGTTAAGATTTAATAGTCACCCACAACATACAAATATACAAGTCCTTACGTTAATTGAATTATGGAACTCTGTTTAATTACACAGTTCTAATAAACACTTTGTTGACACACATAATAAAGGTTAACATAATAATAAACAACAATTCCACCCATTTAATTTGTGTACATTCCTTATGTTTCAAGACCTAATGAAATGGTCATTAATTCATCTATCAAGTTTTTAGTTCCATTTCAATAAGATGACAGTGCACACTTCTCTTGGAAACATTTATTCCCTTATTTCACTTAAATTAATGTTTTACTATGCAAAAGTTTTTGGAGTAGTTTGCTTTACAATCAAGGCGGATGGAAGTCGTATTGAGCATTCACTAAAGAATCATATCTTTTGTATAATTTTGAGATTTTCCTGCCTAAGTACTTACGTGTACACAATCCCAAGTTTCTTATTCGTGGTCTTTGAAGACGAGACTAATACTCAAAATCTTATGATACTTATTATCCAACAATTGTCACTTATAGTCTTTACGTTTTTATTCATCATATTTCAAGTAATTGAAGTGAAAGCATTTTTCAACATTGTCAATAAGACAATTGACATAATCAAACAGATCTCAAAGATCACCAAGGACTCGAGAATCTACGCACACGAACTGTTTCTAATGGCGTTGGCTCGTCTAGCTTGCAATATTTCCGTCATAATAGCTGATAGTCCCAGATTTACCAAGATAATAGAGAAACGCAAATTAATATTCATCATACACTTTTTTATAACGTATGTTTTGTGGTTCGGAAATCTCATTGTGGTGGATATTTTGTGCTTAGGATACATTACTGCCGCTGGAATGTATCGAAATATTGGAAATCATATGATCCGGTTTGTTAAACGTATCGAAATGTCAGAGAACTGTTCGATGTCGAAATTTCGTCGAATGCAAATGCTTTGTGATTTCTCCGAGGAACTTGATGAGTGTTCGGAAATATATTCTCGAATATACAAAATCACTCAGGACTTTCACAAACTTTTTCAATTTTACATATTCTTCACTTTCTACATAGACCTTTTGATTATAGTTTCGCATATGCATTTAACTCTTATGACTTATATGACTGATGGCATTATACATTGGAGTTTATTGGCTGTTTGTTTAATTCAAGGTCTAAATTTTTTATATCTGATGCTAGTAGTGGATTTGGTAATGCGGCGTTCAAAAATTCCTAAACATCTTAATTTAGACGTTTTGTGTTCGGATATTGAAATTAGATGGGACAGAAGTGTAAGTGAATAAAATTGTGATAAAATGTCTTCTTTAAAATGGTAATTTTTTTAGGTTGATGACTTTTTAAATCAAATCAAATTCGAAGATGTAAAATTTGATGTTTATGGATTGTTTGAGCTTAATAATGGATTTATATTGCAAGTTTTTTCAGCAATTGTATCTTATTTGACAATTCTCATACAATTCAAAATGATGGGATCTTTTGAGGAGGACTCGGAGGGAAGTTTTGTAAAACATTTTATTTCCAAGTTAAAGTTGATAATAGATTTTTAATTTTTGAGGTACATAAACAATTAAATTTATTTAAAATTTAAAGTAGATGGTAAAAACAACTAAATGAGAATTGTGTTCTATTATATTGGAATCAAGTCAATTATTTATTCAAGGCTTTGAAATTTCGGTATAAATCGCTAAAAGCTTTATCAAACTTATACGAGTTATCTGTATTCTTTTTTAGAACAACCATGCTTTTGTTACTTAAGTATTAAAAATAAAGGGACCACTAACTATCGGATTCAGTTTAAAAATTATAGAAGCATTATTTTGTATTCACCTAAAAAAAAAAATAGTATGCATACACCACAGTGACCGTTTTTATGATTTAGAAAAAGTATATCCACTTGTGTGGTCCACATAACATAGAAGTCCATATAATATTTCTGTTAACATTTCTGTTAAAAAGCTTAAGTTGATTTGAATTTTGTGGTTTTTAAGGTGAAATAAAACCTTAAAACCACAAAATACAAATATTTTTTCAATTGTAAAAATCATTGATTTTTTTTGGTTTGCCATATGAGCACATAGAAAAGCTTCATGCTTAGTAAAATCTATCCCGGCCTTTTTGCAAAAGTATCAACAAATCTAAAATTGTGTGTGAGGTGATTTCTTTTCCAGTTTATGAATAGTACTTTTTTATTACTTTCTCAACTAATCATGGTAATTCCAACAAATTACATCAATTTTTATCGTACGCCCACCCTCAGTTCAAAAATTTTGACAAAAAAACTATTTTCAAATTACTTACATCTTAAAAATCAAAATTTTTTTATTTTTTCACCGTAAAAGTTGTTTTTTTACAGTTTTTCTCAAATGATAATTTCAACAAATTTCATCACTTTTTTTCGTTAACTCTCCCTCAGTTCAAAAATTATGACAAACATTTTTTTTCAAAATTATAAAATTAAAAAAAAAATATTTTTCAGTGTAAAAATTTTTCCTTCTCCACATTTCTTCATTTTACCTTGGTTATTCTAAAAAATTCCTTGACTAGTTTTGGTAACGAATAAATATGATGAAATTTGTTAGAATTACCATGGCTAATTGAAAAAAAGTGTAAAAAGGACAATTTTTACACTGAAAAAAATACATTTTGATTTTTAAGAGGTTGGTTATTTAAAAAAAATTGTCTGTCATGATTTTTGACTAAAGTGATGTTAAAATTATAATGATTAATTTAGAAGAAGTGTAAATGAACAATTTTTACACTAAAAAAAAACAAATATTGATTTGAGAGGTGAGTTATTTGAAAAAAGTTTTTTGTCATAATTTTTGAACTAAGGGTGGGCTAGCGAAAAAAATCTTGGGCTATCCTGGGCCCCAGAAGAGATTGCCAAAATAATGAACCTATCCAAATTAGCTGTGTCGGATGGCATTTCCAAAATAAAGTACAAAGAGTCTCTTAAAAACAAGAAGGAAATTTATAGGTTAACGTGAATACAACCGATTATTTTAACTATCGGATCAAACCAAACCTTGACCAACAAAATTTTATATTCAATTGCGCTACCGTTTCAAATAACTTTTAAAATACATTGAATCATTTAAAGGTGGACACACATTTGTTTTCCCTTTTAATCACAAAAAGAACATCTTGAATCATTTGCAATAATATTGATTACACTGTGCAACTGTTTTCCAAACATTGATGATGTCCGGTACGCGTGCTGTCAAATGTCGATCGCCATCATCATGAGTCTTGTACTTTCACCTTTTCAGTAATCTGACACGCCACCAACTGTCTATCACTCAAGATGATGATTTTTCTAATGAAATCTATAAAGAAAATTACCTATCAATCTACCACACATCCCAGCTTATGTCCGAGTCTCAAGTCTCGGGGTTGACCATGACCATTATTTTGTTTGTGCAACATGCCCCTTTTTTTACCTTAACGTATATTGACCAAACAATTGAATTATCTTTGTGCTTTACTTGTCTTTTCTGTGGCGTATCGTTAAAAGGACAATTCTACATCTGAAAAAAGGTGTGTGTTCCACTAAATTGGTAATTCGAAACCACTCCAAGAAAATCCGATTTCAATTTTGGGTTTCTCTTCGATTTAAAGATGTGTCTTTCTTTCTCTCTTTTGTTGTGTAATTTCCTTTTTTTCCATATTGGGTATACACCGTAACCAAAAAAATTAAAGGGGGTAACAAAAGTGCAGTGACCACAAATTAATGATAGGTTTTTACCGGCGAGCTATATGATCCTGCCTGATGCATTTATATATCGGTTCGGTATAGATGTTCAATTCAAATTCCGTGGAATTCATATAACCTTAATGATGATGGTTCTGAGCTCGGAAAAAAAGGCAACGCCAACAAGATGTTTATACATCGCTACAGCTGTTTGATGCATTACATCCAAATGTGTGCCGTACTTCAACTTCACAGTTCCCGCCATCTCAATAATTTCCCTCGAGATTATATTCAAATATATAATTATGTGGCACATGCCATCATGACAGAGCGGTATTGCTGATGATGGTCCATATGGTTGTTCTTTTGCTCGATAGAAAAATGGCTTTTACATGTCACCGGCGCAATGTGGCTTGCGTTGAAGAAACATCATCATGATCGAGTCATTATATCTCCGCCGATGTTCATTTACCTAAAATAAAAGATGCATCCCTCCAGGGCTAAGATTCTGACTTCGACTTCGTGGTGTGTCCTATTTTAGATTTACATTTCCCGTCTAATGAACAAACAGAATATACCTACACTCGCACTCACGTTGTTGATATAAATTTCCGGCGCATAGAGTTTTTTTTTAATGTCGTTTACACTCATATCCGGAAGGGCACCATGAGCTAGATGAGGGATCCTTGTGAACGATTGGATTCGAATACATTCTACGCGAGCGGTACTGAAAAGTGGCATAAAAAAAGACGGCTGTTTAAATGTTTTAGTTATATTTTCATTGCGTTATCCAAACAAACAGTAGGTAGGTAGGTAAAGTTAAATACAAGAAGTCGAAATGTTATCAAATTCTAACACAAAACTGTATACGTGAAATACTCGTATGTAAATGATATTCATTGAGTACGTAGGTTAGGTACATAATTTCGAAACAAGACAATATGGGAAAGTAATACCAGGAGCACATCCTGTTTGTGTAAAGACCTACCGCACTTGTGGAGCCAAATAATTACGTCAAAAGTAGTTGAGAGAGGAATATTGGTACAAGTATCACGTTCGGGATAAACGATAAGCCTGTCTGCATCCTGCCTTCGATACTATTTTGTGTTGTTTAGGAAAATGCTGCTGGAGGTAAAAATTTACAGTTTATCCAGCCCGGTATTTAAAATTAGCTATAGGTACCTACTTTTGGTTGTTAGCTTATTGAAAACTCGACTTTGGTTGTATAAAATACAAAACTCTAGATTAGTATACCTACCTACTATTTTTAAAAATTTTACGAGCCAAGAAAATGTACGTCTTTTAGCACTGTTTTTATACCATAAATCTTGTAATATATGTATATTGTTTGTGGAATGGAATAAGTGTGGTTCTGGCCAAGGACGACAATGATCGTTTTGGTCGTTAAAGACTGTTTGTCCGAATACACTGGTCTGCAAAATTTAACTTTTTTTTTCTCCTTCAAATAACACTGGTCAACAAGGTTTTTGTTACAGACACCAAGATATACTTTTCTATAGGTTTTTTGGGTGCTGAGCTCAAATCCGAAGTCAGAACAATTCTACCACATCACGTTTTTGAGATAATCCCGTTAGAAAATCGAAAATGCTGCTTTTTTACCAGTTTTCGAGATTATTTCTTAGCTTTTGGTTATTTGTTTTAAATAAATTTGTAACGGTTTCTAATAGAACTAAATGTTGTCTTTCTAAATCCGTTTAAATCTTTTAAAAATCTCTTATCTTCTTTGAGAAATCTAAAATTGAAATCAACGTGTTTGGTATATCTCAAATTTATTTGCTTTTAATAATAAATCTCGAAATTTTCTTTGCAAATCGCTTTCAAATTTTGACACAACGTTTCATTTACATTCCAGTAAGTTCTTATCTTGTTTTTAACAAGAAAAAAAATTATATTTTTCTCACTAGTAATTATTTAGTATAAGTATCTGACACGGTCACGCTTTGATGTATCTCACTGCGATTCACCACCTTCGCAAATATAAAAACTTGCAAGATTCTAAATGAAACGTTGTGTCAAAATTTTAAAGCGATTGGCAAAGAACTTTTCGATAGTCGCTATTAAAAGTAAATAAAAATGAGATATACCAAACACGTTGATTTCAATTTCAGATTTATCAAAGAAGATAAGAGATTTTTAAAAGATTTATACGGATTTAGAAAGACAACATTTAGTTCTATTAGAAACTGTTACAAATTTATTTAGAACAAATAACCAAAAGCTAAGGAATAATCTCGAAAACTGGTAAAAAAGCGGCATTTTCGATATTTTAACGGGATTATCTCAAAAACGTGATGTGATAGAATTTTTTTGACTTCGGATTTGAGCTCAGCACACCAAAATCCTATAGAAAAGTATACCTTGGTTTCTGTAACAAAAAAAAAGTTTAATTTTGTTGACCAGTGTAATTTTTTGATATTATGAAAGATTAGACTTTCCTGAATCTAAATCTGGTTTCAGAAAAATTCTATCTATTTTTGTAAAAATGATTTTTGAAAAATGTGGGTAGTTTCTAAAAAATCAACCTTTTAGATTCATTTGAACATGTATAAAATTAAAACTATTTGTCTCATTGAGCTCAAATTTGGAGGACTTATTCTTCATAATATGACCTATCGATTGAATTCAAATATGTCCGTTTACATTAATGTTTACTCATTTTTTAAAATACTGATTGTCAAAAAAAGCAGACATTTCGAAATCCTTCACTTTTTAGTAAATCCTACATGAACAAAAGCGCCTTAATTAAGGAAAATGTAAAATATCAATGCCCATTATATTTAAAAAGTCAAATATGTAAAGAAAACCATATAAAAATACATTAAACAAAATTTTTACGTGTTTTGTAATTTTATACACTATTTTTCTTTTTAGAAATATCTTATTTTAATAAAACATTCTATAAACTGCCTTATAAAGCATCAGAATTGTTTCTCCTAGAAACAAAAGTATACTTTTCTTATAGTTTTTGATGTATTGAGTTAGAATCCGAAGTCAAAAAAACTTTATCACGTCAGCATTTTAAGATATTCGCATTAAAGTATCACAAAATCAATTTTAGAAAATCTCAAAAAAAACTATTATATCTCAAAAACCAGAGCTGACCGAAATTGTTTGAGTTCGGATTCAAAATCAGCACACTAAAGTCCATTAGAAAAGTTTTTTTTTTGTTCTAGGGAGAAAGTTATATTATTTTTTAGAGATCAGTTTCTTTCTGGTAAGATTTATGCCAAACCTACTAAATTTACTTAAATTAAGATATCTCGGAGAAGAAAAGAAATATTGAGAAGATTGAAATTGAATTTGGAAGAAAAAAATAAGTTCTTTCATAAACCGTAACAATTTTAATTGAAAAAGATTAAATTTTACCAAAATATTTCTTCGAAAACAACAAAATTTGAGATTTTCTAACGGGAATATCTAAAAAATGGGACGTAGGTCAAAAAAAGGGGTTAAACCTCGGAATGAATGCTAATAGAAATTTTTGTTGGTCAATATCTTCGTTTTGGCATTCTATAACATACCTCAAAAGTCTAGAAAAATCTTATGTCCTCAAGTCGCTATTCTCAAGGTCAAAGATCGAAATGGAGATTTTTCAAATTAGCAAAAATAGACGATGGTATTATATACACATAAGCTACATGATTTTAAGGTATTTTGTAATGCTGATTCCAAAAAATCTGACACCTCTGAAAAAAGTTATGCCTGTTTTTCATCTGTTAACCCATATTATTATAACAGTTGCAAACTTACTACCGAAAAACCCTTAAAAGTTATGGTAGAAGAACCAAATTTTGCATGACGGTTTTCATATTCATTATCATTAAGAATCAACACAATGCAATAAAAAAAAAAACATTCATATCTATGAAAAATCGGTATTATTTGAGAAAAGGGGAAATTTCAGGATATGCACTAAAAAACATCCTGGTACAATCTTGGAATTAGTGCTAATAGGCTAATTTTTTTGTTTCTATCTCTGTTTGGATATTCTATAACTTATGTATGTCAAAAATCTAAAAAAATCTCATGTCCGCAAGTCCTAATTTTGTAGGTTAAACTAAGTTAGGTGCAGATTTAAAAAAATTAATAAAAAAAGTTTAAATTTTTATATGTAGGTACCAACATGATTTAAAGGTATTTAAAGGTATTTTTTACCGACTTCCAAAAAGGAGGGGGTATTCAATTCGTCTATATTTTTTTTTTTTTTTTTATGTTTGTTACCGCATAACTTTGAACAGAGTAAATCAATTTTGATAATTCTTTTTGTATTGGAAAGCTAGTGGCTGCAGTGTGGTCCCATTTCAATTTCGTTCAGTGAAAGCCATAGGAATTATTAAAAAAAACCATAAAACCCCGTTTTGAATCATGGAAGTCGGTTTTGTTTTTTTGATAAAAATGATTATTTATCACTTATTCCAACAAAACTCACAAACATGTCAACCTGACCATCCCTGAAAAGTAATGCACCTTATTCATGTTGATCTGACACAAATATCTGAAGTGTTGTTTTTCAATTTTTTAAAATCTGCACCTTATCTCCAAACCAGGAAAATTAGGACTTGAGGACATAAGATTTTTAGATTTTTGACATAAGTTATAGAATATCCAAACAAAAATAGAAACAAAAAAATTAGCCTATTAGCAGTAATTCCAAGATTGTAGCAGGATGTTTTTTAGTGCATATCCCAAAATGTTCTCTTTTCTCAAAAAATACTAATTTTTCATAGATATGAATGTTTTTTTCATTGCATTGTTTTGCTTCTTAATGATAATGGATATGACAACCTTCATGCAAAATTTGGTTCCTCTACCATAACTTTTAAGGGTTTTTGTAGTAAATTTGCAAGTGTTATAATAATATTGCTTAACATATGAAAAACAGGTATAACTTTTTTCAGAGATGTCAGATTGCATTCAGCGTTAAAAAAGGGCATACTTCCTGTTATCTACTAATAACTACCACTTAACACACCATTTCAAGCATATCTAAGTGGTTAATATTCAGACAAACAGTCTTTAATGACCAAAACGATCATTGTCGTCCTTGGCCAGAACCACACTTATTCCATTCCACAAACAATATAAGTTACAAGATTTCTATTTGCATTCATTCCGAGGTGAAACCCTTATTTGACTTGATTAATTTCTTAAATGGAAAAACTTTTTCAAAATAATAAACAAAAATCCTCTAATTTTTCAGATTTTTATTTTGACGCTAGATGGCGCCCCAAGAGGGTTAAAGTTTCTTCTTATTTGAAATAGGTATTGGTACATATCGTCGCTTTTCTTTCTCAACCTCGTATCTACAAAATTTTGATTTTTTTTTGTTTTTTTTTCCGGATTTGGCATCGTTACTTTCCGTCTCATAAGTGTAACAAACCCATATCTAAATAGCTATCTTAAGTTATCCAAAAATGACCATGCAAGTTCCTTTCTTCTTACTTCCTTTGTCCTTGTTTACTGCAAAAACCTCGTAACTAAAAGTTACGAGGTTTTCAACAATACCTCGTTACCCAAACTCGAAGTTACGAGGTTGTTACACTTCATACATTGCAAGAGAGACCAATAATGATATTACTGTTGTTTTGTTTTCAAATGCAGATTATAATGAAGACGAAACTTTTCTTGAAAATCTTATGGGTAACCTTCAAATTCACAGTAATAAGAGTGATTTGTACAAGTTTGATTGATTTTCGTTAACAAAATCGCGTTGATAAAAGTGTTTTGTGAAGCCAAATTAATTTTCTTTATCGTATTTTCAAAGGTATAATATGGGCTTTTTGTATATTTTTATTATTAAAATTTTATACTGATAAAATCCGTAGATAGTGATATTTTTAAGATGAAAAAGTGGAGCAGGGGTGCAGAGTTGGTAAATTTGGCAAGGGGTACAAGGGAACCATCACGTCGAAAAAAACACACCTGGTATATTAAATAATCTCATTCCTACTATATTTTACTAATGGCATCAAATATGTTGAATATATTTTTGTCATCTTCAGTGCATTAGTTAAAAACTACAAAAGTTCTAACAAATATAGAGTAGAATGTCATTTTAGATGAAACGACTGGACAGTTTGTTTATCAAAATGCAGAACCGGCAAAAAGCGAGGCTATCAATATAGACAATTTTATTTTGGATGAAACAACTGGTGAACTGAAGCAAAACCCATCATATTTGAGCTCAAATAGTGATGATTCTCAATGTGACTTCTCGGTTTCAACTGACGATACACAGAGCCGGTTTTAGGGGGGGGGGCAGCCTGGGCCGTCGCCCAGGGGCGCAAGAATTGAGGGGTGCCGCAGGCGCCCCGAACTTTTACAAAAGTTATATAAATAACGAAGTCTTTCCAATCGATGTTTTATTTTTTTTTACATTCACAAAGGCGCCCCAATTTTTTTCTATTTTACATTTTCAACGGCTTTCGTATTGTTTGTCCTAAACTTTTTGAAGAATGAAGGCGCTCCCCAATTTTGGGTTAATTTATTTGGCTTCCGGAAGGACAATGGTGTCCAAAATCTTGGTTCATCTTTGAAGAACAAGGCGCCCCAATTTCTTTTGAGAGACTAAAGCAATCCTAATATTCCTCCTACCAATTTAATTTTTGCAAAGGTGCCCCTATAATAATGAATAAGGAAAGAGAAGGGAGACGGACAGAATCCCGAAATTAAAAATCCAGAAAGCCCAAAATCCAGAAAACCCTAAATTCCGAAAACCCAAAAACACAAAATCCCAAAGCAATCCTAATATTCCTCCTACCAATTTAATTTTTGCAAAGGTGCCCCTATAATAATGAATAAGGAAAGAGAAGGGAGACGGACAGAATCCCGAAATTAAAAATCCAGAAAGCCCAAAATCCCAAAATCCCGAAATCCCGAAAACCCAAAATCCAGAAATGCCAAAATTCACAGCTTCTCCATTTCTCATAAAAACTACGTTTGTGTGTGAGAATAAAAAAATAGGTCTGTTCGTTGTTCCCCCCTCCAGGGCACTCATTTCAATTAACTGTGAAAAAATCAGAGTTTCTCGGGTTTTCGTTTTACATCGAACACCTCAGTACCTAGTTGAAAAAGTTTTTGAAAAAATATTGTTCAAATAAGACCAACTGTACCTAATCTTTAAAGGTGTTTAAACAAAAAAGTCAGAGATAAAGGTAATCTTGTCAAATGAGCCTAAATGACATGAATAATTAATTTTTTTTTTAAGTTAACCTTTTTAAGTTAATACACTGCACATTTTTAATAAATGCATTAACAAGTATATGAGAGGTAAGACACAATCTGCTATTGCTTTTTTTCGTGATTTTAAAAAATTGTTTTTAGATGAATTTTTTTTTAGAGGCGCCACTTGCAATCTTGCCCAGGGGCGCCGGTAGTGCCTAAACCGGCACTGACGATACAATATACAAATTATAAGTACTGCGAATGCTCTAGCGATTCAACTGACCTGGGCACGTCTTTCAGGACTCTTGATGAAACCAGTGGAAGCCAAGAAAGGGCAAGGCAATAAAAACGGATGGATGAGAAATCAATTAAAGCGAAGAAGACTAAAGGGAAAGCAGTACACTTCAATAAAAAGAAAGAGAGGCAAGGGCGTAATTGGAATGGAAGTGCGGAAACAGAGATCTATGAAGCCCAAGTGTAATTCAGAGAAATGTGCGAGCAGCAAGACCAGAAAGTGCCAAGAAATATCAGAAGATGACAGAAGTGAAATTTTTCTTGGGATCAATGAAAGCTTTATGTAAATTCGATGGTTAACAAACCACTGGCATTCCAAGCAAAAGATCACATACGCTTGAGTATAATTTGAAAGCTAGTGGTGAGATGAAATCTGTTTGCAAAAAAATGTAATACACTCTGTATCGGTGAATGGTCAGTTTTGAATTGGGTCAAGAGTGCTAAAAATTAAATTAGTATGACAAATAAAGCTGCAACAGTAAAGAGACTCAAACCCATTAATATTACCAAAACAGAACACATCAAAAAAAAAATTATAAAGAATGCTATAACTATTTGAACTAAGATACAAGCTATAATTAAAATAGATTCGTTAAAACTTTCCTCGTAGCCCACGTGAACGTATTGTTTAAGTAATAAATATCAAGAATGCCAAAACAAAGCCACATTCCAATTTCACGTCAATCATCGAATTATACCGATAACCGAAATATTTAATAATAGGTAACTACCCAATACAAACAAAAAAATATTGCGCGCATCAAATATCGGCTGTCAGGTTAACTCATAATTTTTCCACAAGTCCTTTGTGGAAGAAACAAAGAAAAATAATCGTGTAGGAACAATAAAGAACATCCGACTCCTGCTCAAAAATGATTTTAGTTGAGATCCTTATATTGAGGTTAAATGCAAAAAAAAAAAAAAAATAAAACAAAAAATCGATGGAGAGTAAAAAATAAGGATATATGACCAACAACATTACCTCAAGTTCAAGCAGATGTCTGATATATTTTTTGAGCTCCTGTTTCGCTGAAATCGATACCAACTTTGTTTTGCTCCATACAGACTCAAGAAATAGCAGATAACAACGAACTGGTTTACAATAAATCAAAGAAACGTACTCATGCCAGCCATATGTTTTTGGAGAAACAATACAAAATTAGTCCTGGCTCAAGTTGAGCCACTTTTCAAACTATTTTGGCGCGATCTTGCCCTCTCCCCATTACGAATACGAACAACATAATTAATTTGCTAAAACAAGGAACAATTTATTGAGATTGAGGTGATGATTATCTCATATCCTGTCTAGCTCAATGAATTCACAAAGTCTATTCCTTTGTAAAACCCTTTTCTGACATTTTCCATTGAGCACGAAGTACGACAGCGACACACAGCGGCTGCATAGAACACAAATTCATTTCAATGGAATTGGAATCGGATAAGTCATTTACATGGACGACCGCTTTTTTGTGTTTTAATTATTATCTCAAGTGCCTCTTTCTAACCCCTTTGACCTTATTGCGTCTTACTTAAATGTCCTTATCTCTAGATTTTTCCTTTTCCCGCCATCACTTTTTGAGAAAAACTATTACACATCCGTATTTTGGCGGCAACCAAATCAGGCGCATAATAATTTTTGTGTGTTTCGAAGAATTTTCCCACGAAGACAAGACGAAATAGAATAAACAATCGCACCTTGCTCGACACACGCACCTCGCATGCACCGTCTCTCAGCTTATTTAGTAGTGTCAGGCTCAGGACTCAGGACAATAATTTCTTAAGGTTCATTGAATCCTTCATTGAGTTACATGGTTATGGTGAAGTGAAGTACAAACATAGTGCAGATCAGATTTTTTTCATGAAGAAGAAGCAAAAAGGCGCACAAATATAAAAACCATTCACGGATATGAACAAAAGGAAATAAGGATCCCTTTTCAAAAATCAGGAATTATTATAGAAATTTTACAGTGTACGTGTGCTGTTCACTACTCCAGAGGCTAAAATAAGGGATAAGGGGCACACTGCACCAGCAATTCAAACAATTATTATACTTTTTCTCTCTTTCTTGTTCTCATTCTACTTTGTCCTGAATCCTGATGGTGTTTTTTTTTTTTTTTGCTTTCTAAAATAAGATTTATTGGAATTTATGTTACGCGCCAAAAAAGAAACACCATAAGGACTTTGCCTTTTGGTTAAACAGAGTGGAAGTAAATTTGGCGCTCTTTTATACAAAAAAAAAGATTCATACACCTTGCGCGTGGGATAACTCACAGAAAAGAAATGGAATCTATTTTTAAAGATTAGGATTTTGGAATCTTTCAGTTTTGAATTTGTTGTTTCAAACACAAATATTTGAAAGATTCTCAGGATAAGTAAACATTTTGTTGCTTCTTATTGGATTGAGAGATATCTTTGAAGATACTTTGACTTTGAGGATATCCAGTTTTCAGGATTTAAAATTTGTATTTTTTTTATGAACTATTGGGAATATTTTACACCTATTATTTTTTTTTTTAATTAAGTGTTTCAAATTCGACAAGGAAATGGAGAAGTAGATTTTAAGTAACAAGTTTATCGATCGTCGATTAGGTTTTAGGTTTTGGCATAAAAAAATGATTAAGGTATAAAAATGCAAGAAGGCGTTTTCAACCTCCCTGTGCTTCTCACCTAAATCCTGCCTCAATGTTCAACATTTTGAACATTTAATTTCAAAGTTTTGATTCTCTGCATAATACTAACTGAAAAGATAAAGGACCGTAGAGGTTCCAAAGTTCGGTTTTTTGTTAACTTTAAAGGCGCAACTTTAATCCAAGATTTAAAGAAACAAATAAGTACACACTTGTAGGTCTCTCCCCATTTAACGTTTTGTCCCTTTTTATCTTTTTTTATATGGTTTTAATTTCTGTTGGTCGCAGTGTAAACAGATCCATGATTTGTTTTCTTCAAGTGACAAACTCCAACACTCTAACTGATTCTCAGCAGAAATGGCCAGAATTGCTCGTAAAGATGTGAATCGAACCACTGGACTACACGTTTCCAAATAACACTGGTCTGCAAGGAAATCCTCCTTCAAATAAAACTATACTTTTCTAAAGGATTTTCGTATGCTGATTCAGTATCCGAAGTCAGAATTGACCTAGCACGTCACGTTTTTTAGATATTCCTGTTAGAAAATCTCAAAAACCTATTTTTTGCTGTTTTCGAAGAAGTATTTTGGCATAATGTTATCTTTTTCAATTAAAGTTATTACGGTTTATAAAAGAACTTATTTTTTTCTTTCAAATTCAGTTTCAAAAAAAAAACTTGATTTTTGTGATACATTAATGCGAATATCTCAAAATTCTGACGGGATAGAATTTTTTTGACTTCGGATTCTAACTCAGCACATCAAAAACTATAAGAAAAGTATACTTTTGTTTCTAGGAGAAACAAATCTGAAGCTTTACAAGGCAGTTTTCCGATAGGTTTATTAAAAATAAGATATTTCTAAATAGAAAAGTAGTATATAAACTTACAAAACACGTAAAGTAAAAATTTTCTTTAATGTATTTTATTATATTTTTTTTACATATTTTACTTTTTAATATAATGGGCGTTGATATTTTACAATTTCTTTAATTAAGGTGTTTTTGTTCATGTAGGATTTACTAAAAAGTGAAGGATTTCGATATTTCTGCTTTTTTTGTTAATCAGTATTTTACATTAATATGTAGAATTACATATTTGGTGTCAATCGATAGGTAATATTATGAGGAATAAGTCCTCCAAATTTGAGCTCAATGCGACAAATAGTTTTAATTTTATACATGTTCAAATGAATCTAAAAGGGTGATTTTTTTAGAAACTACCCATATTTTTCAAAAATCATTTTTACAAAAATGGTACCTGATAGAATTTTTCTGAAACCAGATTTAGATTCAGAGAGATTAGAGAGGAGAGAGAAAAAAAAAGTTAAATTTTGCAGACCAGTGTAATCGATCCCTTATTCTTGAATCTACGACAACTATAATCGTTCCTTTACGTTCGATTGAATCGTCCGCTATTCGCTATGATAACTTATTTACTATGTATTTGAAATCCTTCTCATTAGATGCTTAAATTTTAACAATGTTTGTTTTCTTGGTTCATATTGAAAGTAGTAACATATTTTATAACATAAGTGGTACAAAATTATTTTAAAAAACTTAAGCCAATTAAGAATGTAATTTATTTAAATATATGTGACTCTCGCACAAACTTTAAACGTTTCGTTGTTTTCGTTATTAAATATCTACTAACATCCCGCGTAGTGATTTTCTCATCAGCTTTGAAAGAAAACCTTTGAAAATTATTTCTAAAATTAGGTACTTATAAGAAAACCATTATAATTATACGCTTCACGCTATTCTCGCAATACCTACAAACGATTATTTCGTAATTTTATCCAAAAATTTTGTGAGGTTAGTCCCTGACATTTGCAATTATTTGTCGCTTCCTGTGAATCAATTATTCCATCGCCATCGTCAGTCTTCTTACAGAACATTATTTGTAGGTGTCTTGTTCTTATTTTTTTTTTTTCGTTTTGAATGCTTGGCTGAGCATCTGATGAACACTTCATTGTTATTTTTCCAAAAAAAAAAAAAACAAGGTCCCTGATTTAATGGAGTTCCGGTTCAAAAACTTTTGCTTAATTTATGTCTCTTTTTGAAATTTGACTTTTGCCTCCCGAACCCGATCACTACCAGTAAATTCTATATCCACCACACAGTAAGTTTAATAACCTTTTCTTTCAGCTTGTATCACGGTATCACGAACAAAAAGTCAGTGAAAAGAGTCAAAGGCAAGTCAAATTATTCCCTTGCTTATGACATCTTGTAAATAATCGAAGCAGAAATATGAAATGGAACCCGCTTTTCTTTTGTTTTCCCAGGAAAATGCTTGCGTTATTCGTCATCGTCATAGTCACAGTGCGTTTGCTTGCGTTATTATTATCCCACCTTTTGTTCGTCGTCGGGAAAACTTCAAGTACCTACTCTCTGGTCATTTTGCTCAATCAAACAACAAAGAAAAGTAAAAAAAAAAAAGATGTATTGCACCACCGCCATTAGAGAGTAAGAGTTCATAAAGCGCATTCGGGGAAAACAATGAAAAACGAGTTCGTCGCTGATATATTTTTATGTGAAAATACTGGATTTTTATTTAAAAAGATTTTTCTTTGATTACAGAAGAATAAAAATGAAAGAAAAATGCTGGTATAATAAACATATAATAAAAATGAAACGCGTTTTTCATTTTCATTATTGTTGTTTTGTTGGGGAAAACACGTTCAATCTTCATCATCATGTCGCTAGATGATCGACATTTGACAGGACCAAAAAACGTAACCCATAGGTGACGTGACAGCCACATAGCGCCGAATGTTATTTGAATCAGATACCTATCCGCGATTTGCCCTTTTTTTAGGGGAGAAATCGTGTTTTTTCCGTGAAAATAAAGGTGCAACGGGTTTTTAAAATTTAGAATAAATTCTCATCGCAGTGTGAGGTAATAAACAGTAATAATAGATTTCTTGTTTGTTGTCATGCAGCAAACAATAAGAATAAGTGAAAACAAACCCTAATGTGGAAGATGCATTTTACATTTTAAGAAAAGGTGTATAGTAAAATAAAAATTATATGATATTTATTGGTACCTATTCTTTAAGTACAGTAAAGTTAATACGCTCAGTTTTTAATAATAGAGTTATTCATTGTAATATTATATGTAACTATGTTTTGAATTTAAATCATTTGGCGTTATTTCATTAAGAGATTTTTACATAAAAATTGTAGGTACATTAAAACAAAATCTTTGAGCTCGTTGTGATATTTCTGTTTCTCAGTCTCTATTAGAAAAAAAAAAACTTGGTACACCGTTTTTGTGGTATGTGGTATGAAAAAGAAAAAAAAAACATTGGCAACACTTGCAATATAAAATAAGTGGCTTTTGGTATGATCGACCATGTCCATGATTTTACGTGGCTTACGTCAGAAAACAGGTTGTGTGCTTTTGTTTAAAATGAGTCAATTGAAGCGTTTACCTACTTATTTCAAACAATCATAATTTACAAGAAAAAGCTAAAAAAAATACCTTTTTTATTTTCTCATATTAATTTTTTTTTTTTTATTATGCAATTTAAAAGCCAAGTATAAAAATAATTTATTGAAAACAATCATTTTCATCAAAAAAAACAAAAAAAAACCTATAATTTTATCTTCCCAAGCTATTGAATCAATTTTTTTAAATGATAACCTATAAAAAATTTTATACCATCTGAAAGCTTATTGTCTTAGCTCAAAATATATATATATATATTAGGTCTATGAGACATCTACAAACAGAGCTAGAATTTTTTGAACTCAATCTATTTTCATCAAAAAGAGCAAAAAAACATTTATTTTTATGTTCTCTTGCTATGGAATCAATTTTTTTCAATGACAACCTATATTAAGTTTTATATCATGTGAAAGTTTATTATTTCACCTTTCACATGAAGCTTCAATCTTATTTCTGTGATGCCTAAAAGAAAAGTTAGAATTTTTTAAAGCCAACCATGTCGAAATTCCATACTCAAATTACGGTACTTCCTACACTGGTAACTGTTCTGGGGCAACAGATCTGCACTGGTGTTTTGAGTTTTTTTTCGCAAGTTTCTTAATTTAACATTGTGTAGCTTGTAGTGAATGTACGATTATGTGTGATATACCAAATGAAAGGTAATATTATCAGGATGCTCAATAAAATTTCTATGTGCTCTAGATCAAAAGTTATAACCTGTTGAATTCCAACACTTTAATTTACCGTTATCTCAAAATTGTGTTTACAAAAATTATTGAAATTTTGCACACATATAGTCCGTGTTATATTCTATCAACCCTTCATATACTGTATTTCTCTATCTAGTGAAGAAAAAAAGATAAAAATCAAAAACGGTCAAAAAACCTGTTTTTAAAAAAACTTATTTTTTCTGTTATTCAGTCAAAAACCATTTAAGAACTCCAATATGCGCATAGCCAAGGCCTACATGTCCTATAAGTTTCAGATTTTTTGAACGCTCCAAAAAAATACTAAAAATAAAAAACTACCCAAAAATACCCCTAAAAAATAGGTGTTTTTAAAAAAATCATATTTCGTAACGCAGAGTGTTTGAAAAAAAATCCGTTTCAGACGCCTAATTTTTTTTCCCTCATCTTTCACTTGGCACCTTTAGAATTGTCAAAAAAAATTTCCTTTACCCAAAATCATAATTTTGTCATAGCCCCAACACGTGTACAACGTTCAAACAAAACGAATTTTGTCTTAAATGCAGTTATTCTTAAATTAATCCCATCTATCTATATCAAAAAAATCAATTCTCTACGACTTCGCGTTTAGATTTTAGCCCAAATTTCATCTTTCTGTTTTACCCCTGTTTACCCTATTAAATGACGGAATTTTTAAAAATCCTTCATTAAGATTAAGCTTTAGGTTATTATCTTTCAAATAAGCTATAGAAGATTTTTGTATCTCTAATAGTTTATTTTTAATTTTTAATTGAAATTTTTTGCCGCACTGCGAAAGTGCGAGAGTGTAACGTTAGAAAATGGCTTCACTTTTTTGTGGTGGCTGCTATGGTTCATCGATTTATAAGACGTTATCACGTCAAAAAAGTTGAAAATACCGAGAGATGATCGAACGTGAACAACTTTTCGCCCGGAACTCACAATAGGGGAATAGTGAAATTAAATTTTTCCATTTGGAATCTTGTTCACGTGAAACTCACGATAGGGCTGAATATCTTCTGCTTGCAGCTACTTTTTAAATCAAATTCAAAAGGTGGGTGCTTTAAATGCTCAATATGTACCTATCAAACGGTCCCATAAAGAATATACTGTGGTGAGAACCGATGAAGATATAGCATACGTGTGTGATTATTGCGAATAGATTGCATTTTTAAAGAAACAAACGTTCATACTACCAACAAAATTTCATAAGTCTTGTCTTGCGTGGCGGCAAGACCGTTTTGTTTTAGATAATTTCTCAAAACTCATTATTTTTTTCTCATCCGTACATTGGCTACTACGAGGTAGTGATTAGACTCAATGTTGGTTCCTCGGAACGTTCGGATGTCCATATTACTGGAGGAATGTCTAACGTCGATCGCAGTATAGTCTATCTAAATGACGGTTGATTAATCTGGAGAATCCCATGTCACTTTATGAATATTGAGATGCTGGAAACGCATACTAGCTATGAAAACATCTTGCCCCACAGCCACAGCAAATTCGACCACCCTGAATCCGTTACAAATAACGTGCAGACTATGCTTTCCGATTGTGCTTCCAAAGATGCCTTCTCTCCCTAGCCTTACATTAAAACCACCCAGGACAATTTTAATATCGTAGCTAGGTATTTGCTCGTAGGTTTTTTCGAGGAGCTCGTAGAAACTATTGAGGATTATAAGTCCAAAATCCATTGTAGGATTTCTAATTTGCAAAAATCTCAACAACAAAAATATTTTGGCAAGAACAAAAAATTTAATTTATTTTTGAAATTCTTCTAACTGTTGAGTTGATAAAGTTGCTATTGATAATCCAGCTTAAAAACTTGCTTATTTATTTCTTCAATTAATTTCAAAGTATATACATAGTTATAAATTTTTATAAATTCTTCAAAATCCAAATAAGAAAATGAAAATTTTAATGAATAACAAGTTTTTTCATCTTTCGAATATTGTACAGATTATAATTTTTCTACCACAACGCATTGTTGTTGTTGATATTTTATTTTTAAAATTGAAGATGCATGACATTTTCAGTACCTCCTTTATTAAACGTACCGTTAAACTGAAAAACATGTAAAAATGCATTAATTAAGCAGCACAAGATATTGTCGAACAAGAAACAAAAAAAAAAAAAAACTATCGGAAAATCCCTTCATCGTACTCATTATGCGATTCTGCTGAAAATTCTAATTTTAAACCTCAGCCCAAAGATTCCCGAGTTGGGGGCAGCATCATACGCCTGAGGAGAACGAAAAATAAAACCAAAAACGTTCAGAAAAACGTTCCGTTTTTCGAAAACCATCGAAAAATAACCAAGGACAGATGCACAAAGATGCAGCTGTGGGAGTCAAGCAATACCGAATGCGTTGCGCTGCGCTGCAGTTTGGGGAGGCAATCTTTTAAAATTAATTTACATGAAACAGGTCAGAGCCCTGCGGCTGCCGTAAATGCACCAAGCAAGCCAGCACTCTTCTTAGGTATTTTCAATATGACAAGGTTATGTGTATAGTTGGCAACGTGTATAGTATTTTGAACCTCCGAAATCAAATCCAGAAAGAAACGACATGGATATGCTGCTACTGGTTGGGAATTCGGGATACAAAAATAGATGACGCGAACGCGATCCCCTCGTTGTCGGTTGCACGCATTGTAAAATTGTGAAGAATATTATGGATTTCGCTGCATGCGACAAGATAATCCTAAAATTGTTAAGAATTTCTTCAGAGTTGTCGCCGGTTAAGATTTATTCTGACACCCGGGCAGGGAGTGAGCACTGAGTAGCGTGATGCTTTCGCTCAAGGGATGCCAACATCATCATCGATGTGTAGATTCTATTTTTAGTTTTGTTGTTTGCTATTGCATTTTGATGATACTCAGTAGCGCTGAACTATTACGAATACAAGACATTAAGGTAGGTACGAGTATTTACGAGTGGGTACCTATAGGATTGTGATTTATTTTGGGAATGATTGAGAAAATGTGTTCTAAATTATTACAATGTATACGTTTGGTGAGCATCCATCAGTAGAGTCAAAAGATGTCCGGGAGTTCTTGGTTTTTGAAACATTATTTGGATTTTAAATGTTAGAGACCTATTTAAAAATTATATTAAATTTTAATAGACGCACTCGTTGACAGTGAAGATAACGTTTTCGGTTACAGCGGAGAGTCAACGCGTTTACCGATTACATTACATTTTATCAGCAGTTCAAGTGCACTGATATTATAGTTCACAGCTCCGTCATTTTGCTGTCTCTTCATCAACAATTTTAGTGTTTAGAATTCCATCGCACCACCGCTGCACCACGTCCGCACCACTTTTTGACAGCCGCACCATCGCTGCACGACGCACACTGGGGAAATTTGTATGGGAGTGCGGAAAAAATTAAATAAAAACTGAACCACTGAATAGATTTGGATGAAATTTTCAGGGATGACAGTTTTCGTCGTAAGAAATTATTATTATTCATTTCCGCCCACTGCCACGATCTTTTAAAAAAAATTGTGAGAGTAATAAAGAATTCCGATTCTCAATTTACTTGTACTTATAGCATTTTTTTTTTCATTTTTTTGTATTATTGGAACCACCTCACCGATTTTAAATACATTAAATTGAAAAGAATAACTCATAGTAGTACTGTTGTCGAGGTCCACGTCCACGCAAAATAAAAAACCCAAATTAGGTATAGTTAAAAATTAAAAAAAAAAAAAACACTTTTTTCATTTTTTTTATACAAATTTTTCAAAAGTTTATTCTTTTTTTTCCTCAATTAAATGACTCTGATTCTTCTTAATAAAGGAATGGGTCAGATGATCTGTATTTTTCAATAATAATTTCAATTTAAATCTTGAGACATTCCATTAGATTTCTGCTTAGATCTTCGCATGAAATGCTTAAAATTCCCATTATTAATAAAATGTATAATAATAAGACGCATAATCCCTTTTCACTCGTTTTTAATTTGAATAGTTTTCAATATATTATGTACATACATTTCAGTTACATATAACGAAAATTAATTTTTCTGAGCCAAGTTCAAAAAATCAAATGTAATTTTATTGTAGTAGATTTGTAAAAAATTGTGTTACGAATTAATTTTATTTTCTCTTTTTGTCTTTTCGGATAAGAATTTCAAGCTTGCAGCCAAAAAAACAAAAATCTGACAAAAAGGAGATTTTTTACTTTTCAATTTTCTCGAAAACTAGAAGGCATAGAAACATATGGTTTTCAGTGTTTGGTAAGGAATTAATTAAGGCAGTGTTCTTCATTATTCAAATTGAATTCAAATCCCCAGCCTTGTCAAAAATAGTATTGGATATGTTTTTTAAAATTTTTTTTTTTTCAAAATTTTGACTTTGAAATCGATTATTTCAAAAACAATTCACTTAAAGAACTTAATTTAAAAGCTCAAATTAAGCCTAATATTTTGGCTTTTAAAAAATTACCATTGATTTTTAATATTTTTTTGTTATTTTAAGTTATTTTTAAGAAAATGATTTTTGCGACCAAATGAAGTTTTCAATTACCAATAAAAAACGCAGTGGCACCTGGTGGCACCCAAATTTGGTCTTCATCGAAAGGGAATTTCATAAGAAAAAAGTTTTTAATAGTCTCTAACTGTAGGCAAGTGTAGCTAAAATTATATATACAAAAATATGAAAAAATCAAGCCATATTTTTCTCTTTTCTTTAAATAATTATATAAAATAATTAACATCTTTAAAATTAATAATTTCTTCGATTTACAATAGACAAACGATGGCTTCTTTACGGAATAATAAAAGTGTATGAGTCGGCTCAAGCTAAAAAAAATTACACAGCTTTAATTTGAGGGTATTTTCACTTCGTTTTTTATACTTTCAACAACTTGTCCCTTTACAAAGCTCTAAAAAGTAAACTACAAGTCCGATTTTAGTAATTCTTTCTGATTTTGATTCAGATTTTATTCTAGAATTTAGAAATACTATTGAAATATTCTCCGAGGAACTTTAAATTTTGGACTTTTTTCCGCAAAATCCCCAGTGTGCGACGTCCGCACCATTTAAAAAGTTTTTAAACCGCCGCACCACCTCTGCACCATTTCATTTTGAAAAAATGAAATAAATATGAAAAATATTTGCCGCACCACGATTGCACCACCTCCCCACCAATTTATTTTGTATGAAAAAAATCGGTGCACCTCCTTTGTTGGCTTAAGCAACAAATTGCCAGTTCGTACTTCTAATTGAAAGTGCTCTGGATACTTGGGTTTGAATCTCCTTGTCGTCCGCAGTTTTTTTTTTTTCATTTTTTAATTATCCAAAATTATGTATCATGGTGCAGCGAATTTTTCATACAAAATGAAATGGTGCGGACGTGGTGCGCCGAAATTTTCAGCCAAACGGCGGTGGTGCAGCTGGTCAATTTCTATTTACACTTAGTACAGGTAAAATAGTACATAAAATCAAGAAATAAAAAAAAAATTGTTATACTTATGAAACTTGGCAAAAAGTTTGCTTTTGGGATAAGAACCAAGTACAAAAAAGTCTATAAAAAAAAGTTGGGTGGAAGGGTGTTTTTTCGCGGACAAGAGGGAGGAGCTGAAGGTCAAAAATATACCGAAAAAAATTGTTTGTTGAATATCATCATATGACAAATGTTTTCAATGTATTTTTTGATGCTGAATCTAATGACATGACAAAATAAAGTCAATACGATTGCTCTAAGAAAAATTATTTCCGATTAAAAACCAGGGTGCTTGTTTTTTGACCTCAACAGGTAAAATATAACCGAAACCCATGTGAAAAACATGCTACACTGACAAAATTTGGAATGAAGGTTTAAGATAAAACAGGACAAAGGATTCATAAAGTTTTTAAAAATATTTTGGGTGAAAGGGTGTTTTTTTGATAGGTTAAGTTGTGTGTGAGAAAGGTATCATAACAGCTAACTTATATTTTATTAATTTTTAAAACTTGGTGAAATAGTGTTGGTATGTATAAGAATTAAGAATCTATAAAAAGTAAAAAACTGTTTTGAGTTAAAGGGTGTTTTTTTTTTCAAGAAATGATGAAATTCGGAATTAGTACCACAAAAACTGGGAAAAAATTGTTACACCAATGAAAATTGGTAAAAATGTTTCATTTATAACAAAAAGCAAGAACTCAAAAAGTCTATACAAATATTTTAGGTAAAAGGGTGTTTTTTTGGGAAATAGGGAAAACCCGCGATAAGTCCGATAAAATCAATGGTATGAATGGTACCCTTACGAAATTCATTAAATATGTTCTCTTTCCCATGGGAACTACGAATAATGTAAGTCTATAATTTTTTTTTATGTGAAAGGGTGTTTTTTTTAGAAGTAAAGAAAATATGGGTTTATTTGAAAAAGTGTGAAATACTAGAGTAATATTAGTGGTACCCTATTGAAATTTAGCAATTATCTTACTTTTAAGATAAGAAACAAGAATCTTAAGTGTCTATAAAAATATCATGGTTAACAGGGTGTTTTTTTGAGTGAAAACAAAAATGATGGGTCACTCTAATGAAATATAGTAAAAACATTGATTTTGGGATAGAAAGCAAGAATAAAAAGTTTTCATAAAAAAAAATTTTTTGAAAGATTGTTTTTTTTCGAAGAGACAGTAAAATCTGTAATTGGTCCCAAAAAGCCAATGATTCATTTTATTTATGGTTTTGATGACAAATTAAACATTTATAAATAAGTTCTTACACGTTTTACGCGAATCATTGGCTTTTTGGGACAAATTACAGATTTTACTGTCTCTTCGAAAAAAAAAACCCTTTCACCAAAATTTTTTTTATGTAAACTTTCCCGAAATTTTCCGCCAAAAGGCGGTGGTGGAGCTGGTCAATTTCTATTTACACTCGGACCTAATTCGAAAGGTTGTATTAAAAACTACGGCAGAATTTTTAACCATGTGGTTATTATTTCATTATCCGCTGCTTTCAGTTTACTTTTAAGTTGTCAGCCAGCACCTTTTAAATTAATATTTTACCTACTTTTTGGAACCAAAATTAAGAAGAAAAAAAACACAAAATATTGAAAATAAGAAATATATTACATTTTTATTTACCAATCTCACACTTCATCCTTAAAAAACCCGAGCATTTGAAATTGTATCATAATCGTCAAATACGAAACTATCGCTGAAAATCCCATCAGCAAAAGCTCATTATTGAGTCGAAATAAACCATAAACATCGAGATTTAAGTCTTGAAATTTAAGTTGATTTAGAAACTGATCCACCTAATGGAAAATTTTAACTTTCAATTAAAAATCAAAAATAATGAATACCTAAATGTTTTCTTACACTTTTATCCCATCGAGGTTCCACATCCGAAACAATAAGATCCAAATTGATATGTTCTGGAATTTTCGAGCTTTTCACTGCCTTATCTACCAGAAAAATGTAAAAAACAATTTGTGTTCCCTGAATCCCACTGATAGTGAGTAAGCTCCATTTTATAGATCCACTTGCCATGTAAATCAAAAAAGTATGATGAATATTTCCAATTAAAATCACAAAATCCGTATAAAACATAAACAATATAAACAATTGTATGAATGTGTGGAACTCATTGGTAAGTTTAAAAATTTCCGAATATATTTTTGCATATTTTTCCAATTCATCTGAAAAATCACAAAGCAATTGCATTCGCCGAAATGATGTCATCGAACAATTCCAATTTTCCAATTTTTCAGCACGTTTTGCCAGAACTTTCAATTTATCGCCAATTGCTTGATACATTTGCGAAGATACCACAAATCCCAAACACAAAAGGTCCACAACAATGAGTGTTCCAAACCAAAGGTATGATCTCAAAACAAAAAAGACAAAGTAACAAGGATTAAACGACATTTTAACATCCGTTAATCTTGACGATTCGGAAAATATCATCGCAATATTTATGAAAATCCGTAAAACAATTACAAGATACACCTGAAGGCCGATAATTTCAAAATTAGCTTTTATTGACGATATTTGATGAAAAATGTCCAAAGCACGATTTATGATACTGATAAACTCCTTCTGTTTGATAGTTTGAAAAATAAAACACACAAGAATTGCGACTATTATGGAAAAAGTCTGCACTATGGCCATTATTCGGATAGGAAGTCGTTGTACGTCGATAATGTCACTAAAGCCTTCTTCGAACAAATAAGGAGCGAAACCAGCTAAGCAGAAAAGTCTTGATAGAATGGAAACAATTTGAACACTTCTCGAGGTTTTGAGTCGTCCTTTATTGGTAATTTTGAAAAAAGTCATTCCCAGAAACTTTGCGCAATAGAAGAAACATTTGAAAAACAATTTTGACGACTTGTTTGGCATTTTAACAAGGAAAGACTGGCCAAACATTTAGAAGTAGATAGCCGCCAGGTCTTCATTGTTGGGTTAATGTGTTAATTAATTGAATGGTAGATGGTGTAATTATGGATATTGGATTTTTTGGAATATCCAATTATTTTAATGTCCACTCATCGCAATGCGAGGAGGATTATGGTTTTTTAATGGGGAATTTGTGGGCACTTGTTTATTGCAATTAATAACTATAATAATGATAATAATTTTTCATAGTGGTTTTGACAGTCAAGGCTCAAGGAAGTCAAGGAAAGTTAAAACATAACATTGAGTACATCACGACATTAAACATTGGTAAAACCTAAGATCCTTGAATTTCACATTGAAGAAAAAACTTGATCAAAAGAGATTTTATAGAATTATTCCTTGATTTCTAAAAAATCAGACAAATTCAATTGTGACTCAAACAAAAACAGCCTGAAAATGTTTCAAAGTTGATAAAAAAAAGTCCTTACTGGTATCCCAAAAAAAATCAAATCAATAGTTTTACATTTTTTTTTTAAATTTTGGATCATACTATGTAGGTCCATGAAAAAATAAAATTTTGTATAATACAAACTGATAGAGCAAGTCATAACAGAATTGGTTTCATCGTTGTGGAAGACATGGTAAATTGTTTAATTGTTTCGAAGTCTAGTGACCCTTTGATGACTGATAACACTGGTCGGCAACGGATATAGAGCAAGAACCAAACCCTACTTTTCGAGAAGAATTTCGTGTGCTGATTCCGAATCTGAAGTCAATATTTCACTGGCACTTCACGTTTCTGACATAATTGAATATTAATAGGTCAAAAACGCGTTTTTTTGGGTACATTTTACATCGAATTACATCACCGTTATTTTTTTTGTAAAACTACTTATGCAATCTCAAAACGCCATATTAACACGTCCTAAAGGTATTTATTTATATATTTATTTATTTTTTCAAAATTATTTTTTTTTCTCAAAGATATTGAAAAAAGAAATTTATGATAGATATCTCAAAATCTTGATTATTTTTTTTCAAAGTAATGAATGGTTTTTTGAATCAAATTCCATCTTGCGTCTTCTGATTTGGTCTTATAAAGAGCAACATATTACGGAAAATATATATTTTTGACTAAACATAAAAAAAAACTCAATTAAAAATTAGTTTTTGAAGCTTTATAGCGAAAATAGTGATGAGTATAGCTCAAAAACTAGACGTGATAGAAAAAATCTGTAAACAGTATTGAATTCAAAAGTCAATCAAATTCACCATATAAAGTTCTTGCTTTTTTTAGTTTTTTGCCGACCAGTGTAATTAAAAGTGCTATAATTCATTCTTGAAGAAAATCCCAAACAAATCAAAAGTTCTTCAGATATTTGAAAAAATGTCATATTGTCCTAACCTTGCGAGAAGAACCCGGACTTTAAGGGGGGAAATCCCTCTGGAATTTTTTATTTTTGCATTATTTTTTTTTTGCGTAATAAATTTATTTATCAACCGAAGAAACTATTTTCAGTGGTCTTAGCCTTAAATGAAGCCTCAAAAGTGCCTAGATAGTCCCGAAACCAATGCGCTCCGAACCTACCATAGTACGAAAACGAAAACTTTAAACGCATTTATTTCGAAACTAGTTTTTTTCCGCGCCGTGCAATGTAACTCAAAAACTAATGAAGCTTTCGACTTGAAATTTGAAGCAAATTACTCCTTAACTTATTGGCCACAACATGAACCTAAAAGTTGAATAAAATTTGTACAGTAAATATTTTTTTAACTACTTCTTTGTAAAAAAAACATGGTTTTTTTTCGTTTTTTTGATTTCTAATTTTTATTTTTCATTTAAAAAAAATAAATTTAGGTTCATGCAATGCGTACTAATATCGTCCAACGGAAAAAAATTTCCTTTTTGATTTAAGATCATTTCCTGGACCTGTGCATTGCACGGCGTAAACTAGAGGCGTCAACTTTGAAAAGCTCCAGAGCCGCCATTTTGTTATTTTTTCATTTCAAAAAAATTTTTTTCAATACTTGATAATGTCAGTAATATCTTGTCTTTTTCCAAATTTTAATAAGTGCTTTCAGTTTTTCATAAAAAAATAGTGAAAAAGGTGTCGTCTGGAGGGATTTCCCCCCTTAACCGAATATAAAATTGAATTTAACTAACTCACGGAATTCATTTGTATATCATTTTTTAGATAATTTCATTGTGAATAAGTCTGTCCTTGGACAATTTTGGTTTAAATGAGTAAAAAACGGCACCGACCTCTTTTCCAAGATGGCAGCTGTTCCCGATGTCCTATCATCCCAAAAAAATTCACTTTTACGATAAGGACATACACCCAAACACGTTCCATGAAAAAAATTTGCCCCGCGAAAATTGCAATTTGATTTACTAATTTGCCTGGGCTATTTTGTTTAAAACTCATTTGAGTATTTTTTTCGTTTTTCAAGAGAAACTTTTCGTTGGTCGCTGATTTTACAAGAATTGTTTTTTCAGGCCATTGAAAACACTAAAAGAGTTGGTATTAAATGTTCTTCTATGCAATAGACCAAACCAAAGCTAATGGCTCTCCGTCCATCCATTCGATCAGTATTTATAAAAATGCACATACACAAAATTGCACACAAGGCCATAAGGATGCAAATAAATTTTTTTGTTTGTCATATTTAGTTTATATTAAATCAATCCCTTGAAGTCTGTTTACTTTAAAAGTCTTAAAGTTACCAATTAATACGATTTTATCGAGTTTTAAAAATTTGCTTTTAACTAAAAAATTAGAAAAAGTGCTAATTTTTGAATAAGTAGATCCATTTACCTAAGTTGTTTTTTGACAAAAAAAATTAAAAATTGCATATTATCAAAGGATTTTACCTCTACTTTATTTCATTTGTACAAAGTTTGCTACATATACAAAATGCCCCTTGATTTACTAAAAAAATAAAATAATTTTAGGTTAGAATTTTAGTCAAAAATAATTTTTTAAATTTTTTAACCATCTTAACTTGACAGAAAATTTAATTTGCTATGAAAAGTGTCTTTGAACCATTTCAAAGTTAGGCTTGGTTTTCGAGTTAAATAAAAATACTGAAAACCGACCAGTGTTGCCGTTTTCTCAGAAATGCACCAATGGATTTAGTAGCACTTTTGGCTGGAGTATTCTTTTATGCCAAGGAATCATAATCAGCAATAAAAACTCTTGAACGAATTTGTTCCATTCAAAAGGTTCTATTCAATAGACTAATTGTATATTATTTTATACATTACCCTTTCCTCAAACCTCATTATGGACACATTATCAAATTCGCTAAGTAAAAAAATATGTAATTCTAAATTCCCAAAAATGTAATCGTCTTTAGAACGGTCTTCTTCTTAACAAAAAACAAGTTAAAGTGATAATACTTTGCTCTTATTTCGCTTACACGTTTTACCCTCTAATTCTGTTGAAATTTGGCTAGGTTAAGAAATAAAATGAACGATAGGGCTGTGCGTACTTGTTCCTAAAGTAAAAGTTGCTTAAATATTAAGGCTTTGAAAAATTGAAATTAAATTTAAAAAAAACTTGTTGTTTGAAATAGCAGAAACATATTTGATGCACTTAATAGCCAGAGGTACACGTTGTGCCAATTATTACCGCTGAGGTAACAATTGATAAGTGCCGTCGAATTTTTTCAGAATTCGGTATCCCGGAAGTTCTGGTTATAATGGTGATAATGGGGTGCAATTTACTTTTGAAAAATTCCAAACATTTTTAAAAATGAATGGTATCGTACATAAAAGAAGTGCCCCTTATCACCCTGCTACGAACGGCAGAGCGAAACGTTCAAAAACAAACTTAAAACTATAAATTGCAAGCCCTCAGAAATTGAAAAAGAACTTTGTAATATTTTAATAAACTATCGACGCACTCCCCATGCTACTACAGGGGAATCACCATCTTTTTTAATGTTTGGGAGACAAATACGTTCGCGTCTGGATTTAATCGTTCCTAAGGAACCTTACCTTCAAAATACAAAAGAAATATGAGATAATGTTAGAAAACTTTTTGTCAACGATCGGGTTTCGGTTCGCGATTATAGTTGTAACTCAAAATATCAATTTGGAATCATAATGGAGGTCCTTGGTGCGCTTCATTACACTGTCAAGTTAGATGATGGACGGATTTGGAAACGGCACATCGATCAAATACACCGAATAGGCTCAGGTATTGAAGTGCCTCAAGAAGATAAAATTCCATACCATTATGATGTAAGTCAAAATCCTAAATTATTTCAAATTACCTAAAAAGCCAAAACAGAACGACGAAATAATTGAAGAACCTAAACATTTGGAAAACTCAACAAAGCCTTTTGAAACTTAACTCAACCGAATTTAAATAAAGACACAAATTTAGAACCAAAAGACCAATAAGACAAGGAAAAAAACCAGATCGTTTAACGTATAATTCAACATTCGATCAAAATAAATGAATTTAAATTGAACTGACATTAAAAAAAAAATTCAAAGTAAATCTTAACTAATTTGAATTGAATTAATATAAAAATACAAAACAAGATGAATTAAAAATGAATTTCTAAAAAAAAAGGATCATTACCTACAACTTATTTTAAAATTAGAAATTAAAAGTATATAACAATTATTTAATTATTTTATTATTTTGAATTGTTTTATTATTTTGAAATAAAAATTAGTAATTTTATAAATTACTTGTGTTAGTTAAAAAAAAAAAGTTATTTGAAAATATAATTACATTAAAATTTAAATGAATTTGTAAACAGACTAATTTGAATATAATATTATTTGCTTTAAGAATTTTTGTATTAGTTTTAAGAATTGAAATTTGTTTAAGAGAGGTGACTGTTATATCCCTATTATAACCTAAGTATCACTGAACGCACTCTCTCTAGTCTAGTTGTAATACAAATGTCAATTACCCATTTTAAGTACAGAACAATAAAGTGTGCGCCTAGCAAACAAGAAGGTTGTGTTTCACATTTGAACGGTTCGGTTCTCGCAACCTTTTTTAATATTCTATTTTTTTATAAATAGAAATGTTCAAGCATTTTTCAAAACAAATAAGCATTGCCATTATAAAGAAATTATTATTTGACACATAACAACCGAATTTCAAACAAATTCACTGACTAGTTTTCAAAAAATGTATTTAAAAAAAAATTGAAACATTTAAAAAAAAACCCAGAAAGTATATTTTTTTTTTTTGAAAACATTTAACCATGAATAACTTTTTATAGGGTTTTTTGGGAGTTTTGAAATTTCACTTTAATCGATGCTGTGTACTAATTTTCAACTCTATATGAATAATTTCAGGGTTTGTACTTTTATGTCTATTTTATCTTTTTTCGGTTTTTGAAATCATGGCAATCGTGGCCATATGTTTTGATCTCGGTTAAAAAGTCATCGACAGATAAAATTTTAATGCGCGCCAATTTTAAGAGAGAATACATTTAATAAAATGCATTACAAAAATACTTTCCCTCTTAACTATACGACACGCGGTGATACTCGTCTAGAATGAAAACTATAAAACAAATATTTTATGAGTTTTTGAACAAAAATTATATTTTTCGATCGTAAAACTGATGAAAATTTAAGTACCTATCAATTCTCTTTTACATTGCTGGTCTGACCAATTTGTTCTTCAACAAAACTATGGGATAGTGCTTATTCAAACCAAAGGATCTTCGATTTTATGAGTCTTTTGTAAACATTCGAGGTTCCCATATATAATATTTGAAAATTTATAATAACATGTCTATGCGCATGGAGTTGAAATTTGAATACTTAACCACTTGCCTTTAATCTTTTGCGCTCATATATCGAATATTAATTATGAGTGCGACTGTGACTGTCATACAATTAAAAACGATACAAATTACTTTTCGGCTAGTCCACTTAAAATTTAAAAAAAAGTGCCTGAGTGTGGTAAAGGATTTAAAGTATCCTCTCGTCGCGACGCGTCGCCTTTGAACAAAAAGGCATCTGCTCTTTGCCATATCATTTCATGTGAAAGTATTTTATTTTCAAAAAATATTATAATTGAAGTTATGAATGGGCAATAAATCAAATAAAAATTCTTGACGGACACAAGAAGAAATTACAAGAAAAATCCTTTCGAGGGTAAAACAAAAAAAAAATAAAGTGTTCATTGTGAAAGGCGCGAACGTAGTAAATCTCACATCGAACCACTTTTCTGAACGCATAAATCTCAAATTTCATCACCCCTTAATGAATGGTCACTGGTCAGCGTGCGATGGTAATTTATGCGAGTGACCCAATGTGTCCGAGGATAATGGTTCTCCCTGAGGATTAAACCGCGAAAAAATATTTTATTTTAGAAATTTAAACTTTACTTACAACGAATGTGTTGCACAGCTGCATGTTGCATTTTAGCATTCGAAATAAATCAAAATTTAAAATTTCTATGTAAGGAATTAGTTTCAGTTATTTGTCTTACACTGGACACTAAAGTGAAATTATTCAAAATTTTGTATTGCGCGGTAATGGAAGTTGAAAAGTTCCCAGCATCAACGGATAGGTTAACATGTTTAAGCCTGGGATTAAGTTCTTTTGAAAATTCTCAAGAGGAAGGGTTTTAAATTTGTTTTTGTAACCGTTAAGGAAAAATTAACTCATCTCGGATAAAACCTATCAATTAAAATTATTCTCTGAACTATTTATTGTGGGAAACAGATAAATTAACAGCCTCTGAATTTTCTTATTACTCTAAGACAATGTGCATCGATTTTTCAACCGAAATCTGAAAGCTTAATAAATAAGCAAGACGCACTAGAATGGGTCTATCCAGATGTTTAAGTGCAATGTATAAACATTTAAAAAAAAAATGATTTTTTAATGAAATTTGTTTCCAAAAAAAATTTCGTACTGAAAGAAAATTCAAAAGTTTTCGAATCCTCATAGTTTTAAATTTTGTATAGTACACTTTCTGAGAAAGATAGCCATCACTTTCTTAAAAATCTATGGATAAGTTGATATGACCATTTTTGTAGCGATCGAAATTTTCGACTCTTTTTGTTAATTTTTGACTTTTTGTCTATATCTTGAAAAGAAAGTCGAATTCGAAAATTTTTATGAAGTTATTTTTTGTAGATAACACGGTGTTACAAAAATGAGGTTTCAAAATATACGCGGGCGGAGACCTATCAGGTTTTGTAGAGCTAGTCGCACTGATTACGAAACGTTATTTGAAAATCCCCTAACACCCCCCAAAATCTGGAGTTACGGGTAGAAAACTGTTTTTTGGACCTTCACCCATTGAAAAAATTCTAGCTTCGTCAATTTTTTACCCATTTTCGATTTTTTTTACAGTTTCTAATAGAAGATAAATATACCTTTTCAACAACGTATAAAACATGTAACTCGGTTAAACCACTTAGAATTTATAAGCTGTCAAAGCTAAAAAAATTCCATTTTTTTCGTCATTTGCCCAACTTCGGCATCAATTTAAAGTATATGTTTTCAAAACAACATGCTATTTAAAAAATATATTCTAAAACTATGTCTATTTCCCAATCAATCGAGGTATTTTTTTATGAAAATCACTTGTCTTAGAAAAAAAAAATTTTCGATTTCAACCCAGATACAGAAATTCGAACTTTTAGGTATAGAACAAAAATGTTGTTTAGGCACGTAGTAGGATAACTTGGGCTCCAGGATTTGATAACGGGTTTTTGTACAGGAGCTCAATACAAACATTTTTTTCTTTGGGAGGGGGGTCTATCTCTCCCCGTTTAGGTGGGAGGGGCATTTTTCTAAAAAAAAATTATCAAAATAAAAAGATTAAAAAACAACGGCAACACTTACAGTAATAAATGAAACCATTTCCGAAAGGAAAAATTGTACATTTGATTCTAATTTTTAAATCAATATAATATAACTAATAGTTTTTGAAATAACCGATTTCAAAGTTAAAAATAGGCGAAACAATTTTTTTTAAAACTCATTTTATACTATTTTTGTCCAGACTGTGAATTTTAGTAAAAAAAAATTACTCACACAGAAGACTGCCTCAATTGATTCCTTAAAGAACAGTGAAAACTATATGTTTCTATGTCTTCTAGTTTTTGAGAAAATTGAAAAATTATTTTATCAGATTTTTCTTTTTTCAAAATATTTTTTGTTTTTGTTTGTTTTTATTTTTCAATTTTCTCAGTGTAATTGATAAACTTAAAGTAAATATACCTAAATATAAAATAAAAATGATAATACAAATCCGATCATCTATACGTTTAGCGATTGGGCGCCATTTAAAAAGACAAAAAATCACAACATTAACTAGTTCATAAAAATTATTTTTGAAGAACTACAATCACAAAGGTGTAATTAAGTATCGTACTAACATTTGACGCATTTCTTTCTCCAGTAGAAAAATTGCACATAAACAAGACTCATTTCATAAATCAAAAACTCGTTTACACTGTCTCTGCAAGTTCGACGCTAGTGAATGATATTCAAATTATCTAAGAAGACCCATTTGGTGTGTGAACAGGTAATTACATTACAATCAGCTAATTAACAAAACAATAGAAAGGTAAAGGTAGAGTCTAGAGCAACTAATCGACTTTGTCTGCAGTCAAGTGTCATTAATGTCATTATAAGTTATGTCTAGCAACTTTTTAGTGAAATCCGGAAATAATAACTTTTGAATTAATTTTTTGATAAATTTTACTTAAAATGACATTTTGTGTGATAATCGTCTGCCTGTCTGTTTGGACTTAAGATTTAGACTTTTAAAGTAAAAGTGTAAACCAAGAAAGATACCTACTAATTTCAATGCCAGTTTGCACCTGGCATGGTTGTCGAATGAATAACAATCATTCATCACTTTTCCTTTTATTTTTTTTTTTTTGCCAACTCTTCTATTTTTATTATAGTCTCAATTCTCAATCCCAATATGAATAATACACACACCTTAGGACAATGAAATTCCGATTTCGATACACTAATCGAAGAAAGGGTCAATCATCGCATCGATAAGCAGATGCCAACCAAATAATATCCAAACAAATAATTCTATGAAAATAAGAAGAATTTGACGAAAATCTGAATTTTTCAACAAAAGAATTGCAAAAAAAAAATTATAACAAAATAAGTAAAACCCCAAATGAAAAGTGAAGGTATAAATAAATAAAAATTTACTATCCCTTTTCGTGAAAATGCACCTTTTCCATAGAAGCGCATATGTTTCAACCTTTTTTTTTTTCGTTAAATATTGATATTTTTCTTGTCTCTGTGTCATTAACAACCCTCTCACCCTATTCAGTAGAGGAGGACGGTATTTTCAACACCATATTTTGTGATGTTAATGTATTCAGATGGGCATATCTATTCATTTTGATCCTTTTGTCGATGAAAGAAAATAAGAGGAAAAAAGGAATGTCAAGTTGCAAGGACACACAGCTGATCAAATGTATTGTTGAAATGAAAATGAAAACCATTTAAATTCGGGATGATGACGTCCGACGATTGTTGGTCGGCCTGTCCACTTTCGGCATCCTTATTGCCAATCACTTACTTTTGAGATCTGAAATTCCAGAAGAAAAACATTTTAAACCGAATAGAATGATTGGGAGTTTGGCAACCCAATCTTCTGTTCAATGTACGAAAAAATACCACCTAAAAACAAGTGGATTCCACATTAAATAAAACGGATTTCTGTTTAAGATTAAGATTAAAATAAAATAAAATGAAGTTCATCTTAAATTTAACAGATTTTAAGTGGAATCCACTTATTTTAAGCGGACATCGTATTGTTCTAAGCCTAATTAGCAGCTGAAGCGAAACGAAATTTTCCATACAAAAATAGCACAACGAAATCCTGAATGAAATTAATTTTTTTTGTTTTTGTTTTAAAACTTATTTTCTGATGTTTTTTTTTTAATTTTTTGATTTGTATTTTTGTTATTTTCACTTTGACATACATAGTATTTGTATTCGATGGTATTTGTTCGTTAACATGTTCGATATTGACTTTGGAGACCAGTGGCGTATCCAGAAAAAAATTTGGGGGGGGGGGGCTGAAAAATGTTTCAAACATTTTTAGTAGGTAAATGTACTACAAATTTGTCTCTTTTTTTATTCATCTTTGATCGAGAGAAAAGCGCTGTGCTGCTGTACTGAAAGTCGTATAGTAGCATTTTACTGCTCCCGACAACTTCGTACTACTGTCTCCTTTCACATTTTTCCAAGTTCTTGTATCCCAAAAATTTTACACAAACAGCAAGGTGTTTAGTAATCTTAAAAAAACAAAAAACACTTTTTCGTTCGAACTTTTTCATGTGCTGAATTCAAAACTGTTTACGGATTTATTAATATCACGTCTAGTTTTTGAGCTATACTCATCACTTTTTTCGGTATAAATGTCAATATTTCCGCAATTCGACCGAAAGTGAACTGGCATCACTTTTCAATTTCACGTGAAATTGATCTTCGATCGATTTCGAAAATACTTCGAACTGTCAAAACTGAAGGATCATCCATTTTTATTTTGTTTCTAAAGTTAAATTACTGCTACTTTGAACATGGATGCAATTTTATTGGCAACTTTATTGGAAAAAAGCAGAATTTAAAAGAAAAAATAAGAAGTCACATTTTGCGTTACATATGAAATATGCAAGTGAAATGCAGAACATGGGCGATACTATTGCAAATTTTCAAAGAAAAATGAATTAGATAAAGTGTAAAGCGAATGAGGTTGCAAACAGAGAGGCATGATATTTTATGCCTCATGTGTTTTATGTATTTTGTATTAAATTAACAACAAATAAACATTACAAAACAATAAAAATATAAGTTTTGGTAATATTTTGTCCAAAAATTGGAGATTAATTTAAAAAGACACCAAGTTCACGAGCAGAAACAAAGCGAATTGAATTCGATCAGAAAATCGAAATGAAAATCGAAATGAGCGAAAAAAATGTAGAACACCTAATTTCACTATCGGCAACGCAAGTGAATGCTCAATAAGTGAAATGCAGAACGTAAAAGTCTCAAAAACTAATTTTCAATGAAATTCTTTTGATGTTCAATCCGAAATATTTATTTTTTAATAATATGTTCCTTTTTTAATACTATAATAAACCATTAGTTATGTTGACCACTAAGATATTGAGATATAAAAAATTTGTATTTCCAATATCTTTGAGAAAAATATTATTTTTGAAAAAAAGTAATATACTCAAGACAATAAAATACGACGTGATTGCATAGAAGCTTTGCAAAATTTAACGGTGATGTAATTCGACGTCAAAACAACAAACAAATTATTTGAAGAATTCTGAATTGGACTAAAATCCTGAAAATCCCAAACCTCAACTCAAACAAACACAAACAACCATTTTAGAATTTGGAGGGGGCTCGATCATTTGAGCTGCCTCTAAATCTCTACGATTTACGAAGAAGTTTCAGTTAATCATGTAGATTATGATGAAATCAGCTAAATAGTAGCATGATTTTGAAGGCTTGGGGGGGCTTGAGCCCCCTGAGCCCCCCCTCAATACGCCACTGTTGGAGACTTAAAAAATCTTCGTTTCGCTTCAGTTGCGTACAAGGCTTTAAGGTGGGCATCATTTTATTTTAAGGTGCCCTTTTTTCTCCGTGTGGCATTTAATTTGCTGTCTTCCAAGTTCAGTGGAATCCAACGTCAATTACGCCTAAAACAGCATGATGATTTTTTTTCTTTTTTGATGGTGCCAAAATTGGCAATTAGATTTTGTATAAGTTGACTGGAACTTTCCTACAAGCTGGAAACATTTTCGGTTTCGGGCGTCCAATTTATAATATTATGTAGCTGTGTTTTATTTTCACCGTGATCCAGATCAGATCATTGTATTCATTTGCGTTACAAAAAAAGAAGGATTTTGCATTGTTATTGTAACGCTAACAAATAGGTGCAATGGTCTGATCTGCATCATAGGAATAATTAAACACAGTTGTCTTTTTCTTGTTGTCCTGTAAAGGTACAAAACGTCTGAAGTTTTTACTATTCACATACTTGGACTGGAGACTACTTCTTGAACTATGGTCAGGGTTAAATATAGTATAGAAATGGAGCTTCAAGCACATTAAAACAAGAGGTTAGGGTTCCGCTTCCAGAATGGTCGCACTTTTATTAAAATTTTGCATAATACTCCTTCTGTGAACTCTTCTTCAATATCAGGCATTGTGCGTTGGAGTCAGATTTTGTGAGTCGTGTGACATTAAATTGTAACGTTTAAATTTCGCAACTTCGCTATTTCAAATGAAATTAAAAAAATTCTGTATACGCATTTCTGGGCTTCAGAACAAAAATTACTTGTTTCATTTTGCGTATATTTTTCGTTTTTCAAGTATCTAACAACATCCAAGGCCATCTGTTCGTTGCTTAGCTTGACAAAGTAGGTACTTGGTACCCTTCATCAATATATCCCTAAAAAATCCATATAGAACCTGAGTTTTTATCTGTTATCTACGCACTTCGTATTTAGAATTCAACAAAAACCCCATATGGACCAGGGGTGAGGCTAAAACATCAAACATTTTTTTTTTTTTAACTTCACACATCACAGATTCTCTGTTTATTGAAATTTTAATTAGGCACGCTGGCACTGGCAACGAAATTTCAATTACAGATGAAACTAAAAATAGACTTCATATAGGAACGTTCAAATTGTATATTTTTATCCCCGTGTCACTGAACCGGGCACGCGTGCGCAATCAGCTTTAATTTTAGTTTTTGTGCTAACATATTAGGTATTCCATTCGGCTTGGTATTATTGTTATATCTATACATAAAAAAAAACACACACAGGAGATTCCATTCCCAATTCCTCGATTCCAATCCACAACCCCCTTGCGTTTTATAAAACATCACCCGGGCGCAGCAGCAGCTGTTCAAAATCATTAAGGGCGAACCAATGTACACACAAAAATATATAAAAACTAAAAGCAAAACCCCAGGGTGGAGGAATACCATATTTGAAGTCAACTTTTGTTCTTTTGTTTTCCCTGATAAAAGGCTATTACAGAAAAAAAAATACATATTTTAACTAAAATGCCATAGTGCACCCTGCATCACGTTCCAAATTTCAACTATCAATTGGTTGCACAAATTATATGAAATACAATGAATACTTTACCTGGACGTACACTGTGGAAGTTTTGCCACACAATAATTTGGCATGCAACCAAACGAAGAGGATAAGGACGAGGAGGAAATGTGTTCATTATACAGAGAGCCACCTTATCACCACCGCTGAGTTATTGTTCTCTGATATAGATTCTTTAAGAGCTCTATAAAACAGGTATAATAATACCCAAAGGAAGAATATAGAACTTATAAGTCAGGGCACGTACCGATCGACTTAATTCAAGGTGCTTCTCATCGAAGTGAGTCAAACGAAATCCAATATATTGCATAACTAGGTCTCTGAGTCATTTATACTTCCGTATCCGTTTTTTCAGGATTCTATGAAAACAAGATGCAAAGAAGAATGCACCCTGCTGGCTTACAATTTCTATGGGTGCTTACTACTCATTCAAGAATATTCAAAGGCTTCAGGAAATTATCAATGAATTGGTTGGACAATTACCATTAAACCAATAAGCAAACATCTTTACTTACTAAAAAGGCTAAGTAGGTACACCTTATCACCACCGCTGGGTTATTGTTCTTAGAAATGTTTGGTTAAGGGCTAACAGTGAAATTTTAAAGAAGAGTACCATGATGCGCCTCTGACTGAAGTGAGACAATGTGCGTCTTACTTCCGAAGTTGGTTTCGGTTTTTCAGAAATAAAGATGCAAAAACTGAATGCAATTACAACCCAAAGTCATATAACTGCCATATGGACTTCTTTGATTCGAAGGTTTAAAAAAATTTACGGACAAAGATGCTGAGGAATCTTTAGGTGTACCACTTGAATCTTATAATGAAACAAATTCCTTTCATTAGATTAAACATCTGTATCTAACTGCTGGTAATGGAAAGGTAAAATATCTCCTGCTCTTTTGAAATAGATTTATAAAGAAAACAAAGTCTGGAACATTTTTGGTTAAAGAATGTTTTTTTTTTTTAAATATCTGTACGTATTAAGTATTTTTTACGAGAGAAATGAAATAAAATGCATAAAAACGATAGGAAATTTAATTAAATTTAAATTTCTTAAAAATTTTCAAATTCGGCTTCCTTTTCAAGTTATAGACAAAGGCACCAAAAGTTACAAAATTAATCATATCTTTCTAACTTATCCATAGATTTTAAAGAAAATTATCTTGTTATTTTTGCCAGAAAGTGCACACCACATTAAAAATATAAAACTATGAGGAATAAAAGATTTAGATTTTTTATTTCACTAAGAAATTTTTGTTTGGCAAAAATTTCCTTTAAAAATCGATTTTTTTAAAATGTTTTGATACATTGCACTTAAACATCTGGAGTGATCCAAAAGAGTTATTCCAGTGTTTGTTGCTTATTTATTCAGCTTTCAGGTGCCGGTTTTTCTGTTCAGAGTTATCGTTTATTACTCAAGATATAAACCGTATACTAAGGGCGATTTTATTCACTGAAAGTTGAAAACAACCCGAGAATTTTTATTTTCAGCTTGACAATTCGATTTTATTCACTGAAAGTTGACGGTTTTACCTTTCAGTTCTCAAATCTCAAGTTTATCAACTTTTGATTTTCTCAACTTCGGAAAATATCAGAAGTTTGCAAGTAAACTTGAGATTTTGCTTTGAAATGTCATTTTTTATTTTCATTTTTTTTTTTTTCAAAATAAGTTTTAATTTAAAAAATGAAGAAACTTTTTATTGGAGAACAATAAATTGTTGTTTTTTTTGGAAAATTATATTCACCTACCAATTAATTGGAACCTTTAGGTCAAAACAATATTTTTTTGTTTATATGTATATTTTCCTGAATAATTTTAAATAAGTAAAAAATTGATGTGTGTGACAAAATTGATTTTTTTCTTTGCAAAAGAGCCATTGGTTCGGAATTTCTTTTCGTGACCTCGGAAATTCTACTTTTTTTATTGGCTCTGATGTTTTACATTGGTTTTTAATTAAACATATACATAGCATGATATTCGAAACCATTAATTTAAAAAAGTGACATATGTAATTCAAAATAACATTTGAAATTAACATGTTATTTTATTAATTGTCACAAGTATCCCAGGGATATTTTTAAAAGGGAAAGTTGGCCAACTTTTGGTTCGAAACTATGGAGCTAAGAACAAAATTATTGAAAAAAACAAATTTTCAACTTGCGATTTTAATCTCGAGTTGTAGTTAACTCTCAAGCTTGCCAGATTCAGAGTTTTCCTAAAGTTGACTAATAGTGAATAAAACGGCCCTAAGTATGCTGGGGAAAAAAACGACAAGAAACTTTGAAAAATCATATCTCGAAAACGAATCCATTAATATTTTTTTAGATAAAATTTTCGAGTTTCCTGGGCACTTGGTGTCCAATGTTTTGTTTAATGTTTTGTAAATTAGTGTAATTAGCGAATAATATTCTACTAAAAATTAGAAAATATTTGAGAATGAAATGGGACAATGGTTTTCCATTTTTGACTTACTGACTATTAAGAGCAATTTTGAAAACAAAATTTTTAAATTAGTTTAATTTTGTTGCAATTTTAAAAAAATGATTATAGGCTTAACAGAAACAGTGAAGATTTTTGGCGTCAAAAAAATGCACCAAATTGATTTTTTTTTAATTTAATTTATTTTCACTTAGTACCTATACTTATTTGTTAAATATCCAGATGACATACATACGCACTTGAACAACGTTACCAAATAACGCAAATTGTTCTAAAATAATGGCTTTGTTCCTCATCTAACTCATTATCTATGGGAAAAAATGCTGAAATGGAAAAAATGTAATCGAAAAGTTTATTGCACCGCAGGAGCTTAAAACGATCTTGGGAATATGTCCGTCATCTAGGACTTAACGAAAAACAAAAAAATGCACGAATCAAATCTTTGGGTTGGACGAATCATCGAATAACGAATTTTGTTCTAAAATTTCTAAAATAAAGCTGATCGTGATCATTGCGTTACGGACAAACGATTGATGTTTTATTAAAAAAAAAATCAGTATTTTTTTTTTTTGTTCTTTTATCAAAACCCTTTCTCTCATTTGAATGCTATACTTTAATGAATTGATTCTACAATTACCTACATAACCTAGTCGGTGTTAATTCTTCTGCTGACAATAAAATCGAATCGAAAATAAACCACCATTTAAAAAGTTACCAGATTATCCCTTCAATCTAGACTAATTACTCTATTCTTCGGACAATGAATGTTATTTGACATGATTCCTAATTTGTATTTGTCAGCAGGTAAATGTTACTTCAAAAAAAAGGAAATCTATCGCCAGATGAACGATGAATACTTTTACTTAACCATTAAGTACCACCAGCATCTTTGGAAGTTTCATTTTCAATATTCCCTTTTGTTAAGTTTATGTAACAGAAATATGCAGGTAGGAATCTTTGTATATTAAAACCTCAGAACTCGCAGTATCATCGGATAGCTGCTATTCGAGGACATGAAGAGGACACTGGATCTGGATGGCGGTGCAATATGACAATATGGCAAAACCGATACGCAACACCGGTTTTAGGGTGAACAAATTTTATGTTTCAAAATAAAAAGCGTTTATGACTATCAGCAGGGGATAATATCCGTTCTTGCTTACCTTCCTCATCATATACTGACCCCATCCGATCATGAGTTTACAAAGCAATGCGGCCATAGTTTCCAATAAACCAACATCTGAAAGAGACTTGACTGGCAGCGGATATGCACGCATATTTTTGTAATTGATACGAGCAGGGGGTTCTTCGTCCCCTGGCCCAAAACGAAGGACGGGGCTTGACTTGACATCGTCCGTCATCAATGCAACATTAATATCGCAAATAAGCACAATATTCACTGTCATTATCCATCAGCTCTCGTCATGCATATTAGGCAAGATGATAATTATGGTGGGTTGCATCTATTGTATTTTGTATAGGAACTTGTATACAATTGTACATGTGTCATTGTTTTATTGTTTAGAGTTTGAGGGATCAAAAATAAAAACAAAAAAAAATGTGATAAATGAATGGTTTAGCAGTCATTTTATGTGTTCAGTTGTTTTTGATAATTGAAATGTTATGTTGTCTAAAAGCGGCGTTACTATCAGAGACGATTAGCATGGAAGATAACATACGGTGTGTTTGTCGATGGAAGCAAAACAAACAAACAAATATCGTATTTTTATTGACAGATGTGATAATTATACCTACCTAATAATTACCTAGTAATCAAATTAGTAAATGAAATATGACAAATGTGACATCAGTTTTTATTGATTTTTGTGTGAATGCATGTCGGTAGGAGCTCATTTGGAACGACAAAATTATATTTACAGTCCAAAAAGGAAGGATCGGTGTTCAAACCTAGAGAAAATTAAATGCACGACTGCGTCAGATATGCTTGCTAATATAGTTAAAATTTCTAAGATGGTTTACGTCTTATTGCAAAATTTTGAAACTGTATAAAATTCAAAAAACAAAAGTCTAGAAGCTGCTGGGCATTTAAACACTTTTATTTTGCTAAAAACCATATATTCTTACCTTACTTATTTGTAAACTTACTTTTTTACTTTTGGGAGTGCCTTTTGATTGGAAAACAAGATAAACTTGTATGTTCCTGAACTTTGCAGACAATTTGTCTGCTTAGGTTTGGACAGCCACCAAAGTCGAAAAACTCGTCTGATTTAAAAAAAATTAAACGGCATTTTTTTTTGGTTTTTTTCTATTTATTATAAGTTATGACCAAAAAACGCAAAAAAACATCAAAAAAATTATTTTTAAAAATTTTGGACTTTCGTCGACACTGTAATAATGGACTGATTTTTATAAAATAAATGGCGATCACTTCAATTAATCAAAATCTCGGGGCGATAGTGTTTAGTTTTTCTTATACTTGTCTTAACAAAAAAGTTATGGCCAAAAAAAGTGAAAAACATCCAAAAAATTATTTTAAAAAAGTTTTCGACTTTTGTCACCACTGTAATAATGGACTGAATTTCATAAAATAAATGGCAATCGCTTCAAATAATCAAAATCTAGGGCCATATTTTTTAGTTTTTTTTTTTATTTGTCTTAACAAAAAAGTTATGGCAAAAAACGCAAAAAACATCAAAAAATTATTTAAAAACATTTTGGACTTTCGTCAACGCTGTAATAATGGATCGATTTTCAAAAAAATGGTATCTGGGGGCGATATTGTTGAGTTTTTATTTTTCTTTAAAAAAAGTTATGCCCAGGGGCGTACACTACCTTGGGGCAAGCGGGGCGGTGCCCCGGTGCCCCCGACCGACCCCAGGGCCCCCACTGGAGACAATGCAGAGAAGGAAACTATTGATAAATTGAGTTACGAAGTAACCAGGGAGACAAATTATGTCATTCAGTGTAATGTATAATGCATTGGTAGCCACACAATATATGTATATTGATTTTAAACAAAGTTACCCCAGGGGCCCCAAAAAAAATAAACTGCTTTTTTAAAAGAAAAATTATAATTTTATCTTAGGGCCCCAAAAAATATTACTTAAAAAATCATGAAAGAAACAATCAAATGAAAAATTAAATATAAATTCAGGGGCCCCAACATAAATACATCAGGGCCCAAAATAAAAACATTACGTTATTGGTGGCATTCCGAATATTACTTCAGAACAGAGGCCCCAATACCTATTAATTCTTGGCTCCAAAAAAATTATATTATATTTTAGGGGCCTCTAAGCACTTAATTTTGAGGCTCTAAAAATAATTTTTCAGAGGCCCCAAAATAAAAAAAATTATGTCTGATGATGGAAAATAAAATATGTATTTATTACTTCAGAACAGAGGCCCCAAGAACTATCAATTCTTAGCTAAAAAATTTTTATTTTAGGGGTCTCTAAATATTTAATTTTGGGGGCCCCTAGTACAAGTGTTTACTACTTTTATGAAAGACATTTTAAGTAAGTATAGCAAAGTGCATTACGAACATATTAAAACATTAAAATAAACCTAAAAATAAATAATGCCCGATTCACAATATTGCGAGACGACGAGACGAGAGCGAGACGAGATTTTCCTTGACGATTTTAAAAAATTCCAAATAATGAAAATATATGAAACAATACACAATATTCCGATTCTCGTTGCGTTGAAATTCCGAAAATTTGGAAAAAGGACGCACGAGACGACGATTTTTCGAAAATGAAATTTTAATATAAAAATATTCTTGACAGTTCATATGAATAAAAGTTTTCTCAATGTAAAACATTCGAGTTAGCTCAGGTGAGAAGGTGATTGCCTCCCAACTTCTCCGCCCGGAGTTCGATTCTCAGTAAATACTGTTTATTTTTTTTTATTTTTCTTTACTTTATAGAATAAAAAATCGCAGTATTTTGAATTTCCATACGATTTTAAAACGATTTTTATTTAAATCGAAAACGTTCAGAAAAAACGTCTCGCTCTCGTCTCATCGTCTCGCAATATTGTGAATGGGGCATAAGCCATACAAAAAAAAACGTATGGCGTATACGTAATTTTTTTTTGTAACTAAGGGCCCCCAAATATCAAAGGGGCCCCAAAATTTAGTCTTACCCCGGGGCCCCAGCGACTCAAAGTACGCCACTGGTTATGCCCACTTTAATAAATTTAGGTACTCATTCATTACTCGTCAGCCACCTTGAACACAAGTCACAGTTGTAAAAAAAATAAGAATCTTCTATTAGATGTTTCGTTTTATTAGGGTGATTCAGACAGTTTAAATGGGTCCATTTTTTGCACGTAATGCAGTGATCCAAATTTGTTTTCCTGCCGACTTCTGCTTGACCGCAAACTAAACATGTTCAATGGATGTTTAAAGATTTTTTGATTCATCACAATTGGATATAATATCTTGATTGCCCTTAAGTATTTCTTGAATAGAATACAACACAAAAATTCCGCAATTGTAATTATCTTTTTGTCTTGAATATTCAACATTTGTCACTTGAAAGTTCTTTTTGAACTTGTTTCTGGAAAAACATTGGAAAATATTGAGGCCAAGTTTCGAATAAATATGTCAGTTCTCATCTTATTATTTTCGCAAGCAGAATCAAATACATACAAATTGTTCGTATTTAAATCAACGTAGGAAACGTTAAATGGCATGAAAATACCATCTTTACCAAACCATTCCTTATTCAATTTTGAAAAAAAGCTTTCTTCACAATTTTTAGACAATATAATTTGACTTATTTTGCATTGAACGTATGCCACTTTTTTGTAATGTTTTGATTCGAGTATAAATAAAATGGTACAATAATTAATTACAAAATTGCATAGCCAGTTGTTTTCAAAAAGTGTTAAATAAATCTTCACCGTATAAATAAATCATATTCGAGTTATCATTTACATTAATTGTATATCCAATAAAATACTGTCAAGGTGGGTTTGGTGCGTTGTAATAGATATTATTACTAATGGTTTCGTTTTCATTGAAACTGAGATTAATTGTTTTTTCGTTTATTTCAACTAGTTTTACAATTTTTAGTCCAATTTTCTTCGGAGTCTAAGTTATCAGGTTCATTTAATTTCCTCTTGTTTTTTGTTATGTTAAGATTTGTTTCGGAAGATTAAGCTCTTTGAACGATGATTCTATTCTTTCATAATTTATATGGATAAAACGACCAATTTTCAAACTTTCTTCGTTTTCCATCCTTATAATTTTAAAATAGTTTTCAACAGAACTATGTATTTGTTTTGTGGTTTTCTTGATTTCCCAACATAAGTGTTCATAAAAGAATATAGGGAATCAGATTTTCCATTAAATATTTAGCAAATATTAGGGATCTATAAATATTCGGGTTGCTTATATTTTTATCTTTATTTTCACTTAACTCCAGTTGAAACACTTTGAATGTCATCTTTGAATTGCAGGATAAAGATGTTGCAATTTCTATGGTTAAATTCAAATAACACATTCATGATACAGGAGTAACGATTACACAGCGTCTCCACTGAGCATACAGCTGCCCAACTTCACAGCCGCAATCCAATCCACAAAGAGAACAATTTTTTTCGCTGGGAAAATTATGTCACGTCGTCTCATTTTATCTTTCGTATACGTCTAAGGTTTTCTCTTGAATGTTGAGGTAAAATGACTCGTCTTAAAAACCTTACACGTATACGAAACGTCAGAATCATGCCCATGATTTGAACAACGCTCATTTCATGTTCAAAAAACGAGATTCTTCGACAAGATATATGTCTGTTTGGGCTAGGGTTGCCAACCGTACTCTAGAAAAGAGTATTGTACTCTATTTCACGTATGTGTACTCTATAATCTATAACTCTGATAGAGTACGTCAAAATACTCTTTTTTTACTTAAGGCTAAGTGTACCACCTCATAAACATCTTAACGTTTACAAATTGGTGGATAACTTTCATATTTCTAAAGATAATTGAATGAAAAAGAAAACACGAGGTTTAAAATATTCGACCTTATAATTTCTAAATTTGAACAATTATAATTTTGGTCGTTGTTTTAGTATAATCTACTTGTTTTGTTTGTTTCTTAGTCAGACTTAAATTTTAATTTTTTTTTTAATTCTATTTTGGAATGAAATTGCATCAAAGGAAGGAGTAAGCTTTTTTCAAAAACTTAAACTTTGTTTTTTTTTATAGAAAAAAAAAAAATGAATCGCAACTGATGCTATTTTTCTTGATCTTGCAATGTTTGAACTGGTGTAACTTTTGCTATTATCAATACAATTCATCGAAATAAAAAAATTTATAGAATATTAATACCTTGATTTTTACAAAAAAAGGTTTAAAATATTAAAGAAAAATGTTTAAAAAAGAATTTTTTACTTTTTCAGAAATATTATAGACCGAGAGCCGGCAGCATATTTTGGCAGTTTTGATATAACCGAAATTCGAGTGTGCACATATCTAGATATGCACCACAGTATATCAACGGAACAAGTCTGGCAGTGATCTTTTTCAGCTTTCCCTTGCCAGACGCATCCAAAGTGCAGCAAAAAATCAATTTTTGGCGTTTTGGTATAACCGAATAAATGATACACCAAAAAATCATAAAAAATCCCCTGATTTCGAATCTGTGGGTACCGCAAGTTTCTTTTTCAGCTTTCCCCCCGCCAGACCGCTTTAAAGCATTTTTAAGTGCATTTTTCTAATAAAAAACCTTATTACTTATTTTCTGTTAGGTATAACCGTATGATGGTAACAAATTAATATTCTATGTCTATTCCAGTACTAGAAAATATAATTTTTAGCCAGCTATTTTTCAGCCTTCCCTCTGCCAGACGCATCCAAAATGCAGTCAAAAATCAACTTTTGGCGTTTTCCTAGGTATTAACCGAATAAATGATACACGAAAAAATCATAAAAAATCCCCTGATTTCAAAAATATGGGTACCAGAAGTTTTGTTTCAGCTTTCGGCCCGCCAGACCGCTTTGAAGCATTTTGAAATGCATTTTTCTAATAAAAAACCTAATAGCTTATTTTCTGTTGGGTATAACCGTATGATGGTAACAAATTAAAATTTTATGTCTATTCCTGGTTTAGAAAATATGAGTTTAAGCCAGATATTTTTCAGCCTTCCCTCTGCCAGACTCCCTTAAAGGTTTCCCAAACAGGTTTTTCCATAGAAAAAACACCTAGTTTCTGTTTTTTTCTTATAAAATTGAAATAATATTTTTTGTTTAGAGTAACCATATGATGGCCAAATATTAACATTCTCTGCCTTTTCCTGATTTAGAAAATGTAAGCTTAAGCCAGTTTTGTTTGAGCCTACCCTCTGCCAGACGCCCTAAAAGGTATCTCAATAGTACGGGAAAGTTAGATTTTGCTATATGGGGCATGGGGGTCTGGGAAAAAATCCGTTTGTCCCTATACAAAAAATTGCAATTTTTTGAAGTTTTTTGCCTACAGATCGAAAACGGTGTGTCAAATCGAAAAACCAATATTGTAACAAATGAAGGTAATTAAAAGATCTACAACTTTTACAACGAACAAATTTTTTTAAAAACGCTCAAGTAAAAGAGATATGACAAAAATAAGAAAATCACTTTTTGACGTGTTTAAAAAAAAAAACACCCTAACTTTTAAACCAAAGGGATAATCGAAAAATGTTATTTAACATATATTGTAGAAAATTAAATTATTTCAAGTTTGTCATACCTACATTGTTTTTTCTGTAGGTTCAAAAATACGCGAGTTATGTGAAAAACTAAAATTTGTATTAAAAAAAAAAAAAAATGGCGGCCAAATGACTCTTGGTGCGATTGAACCAAATTTGGTTTACGACTCGTGTCTTTATGCCTTTCGAGCCCTGAAGTCAAAATGCATTTCGGATTTTTTCCCAGACCCCCATGCCCCATATAGCAAAATCTAACTTTCCCGTACTATTGAGATAACTTTTAGGGCGTCTGGCAGAGGGTAGGCTCAAACAAAACTGGCTTAAACTTACATTTTCTAAATCAGGAAAAGGCAGAGAATGTTAATATTTGGTCATCATATGGTTACTCTAAACAAAAAATATTATTTCAATTTTATAAGAAAAAAACAGAAACTAGGTGTTTTTTCTATGGAAAAACCTGTTTGGGAAACCTTTAAGGGAGTCTGGCAGAGGGAAGGCTGAAAAATATCTGGCTTAAACTCATATTTTCTAAACCAGGAATAGACATAAAATTTTAATTTGTTACCATCATACGGTTATACCCAACAGAAAATAAGCTATTAGGTTTTTTATTAGAAAAATGCATTTCAAAATGCTTCAAAGTGGTCTGGCGGGCCGAAAGCTGAAACAAAACTTCTGGTACCCATATTTTTGAAATCAGGGGATTTTTTATGATTTTTTCGTGTATCATTTATTCGGTTAATACCTAGGAAAACGCCAAAAGTTGATTTTTGACTGCATTTTGGATGCGTCTGGCAGAGGGAAGGCTGAAAAATAGCTGGCTAAAAATTATATTTTCTAGTACTGGAATAGACATAGAATATTAATTTGTTACCACCATACGGTTATACCTAACAGAAAATAAGTAATAAGGTTTTTTATTAGAAAAATGCACTTAAAAATGCTTTAAAGCGGTCTGGCGGGGGGAAAGCTGAAAAAGAAACTTGCGGTACCCACAGATTCGAAATCAGGGGATTTTTTATGATTTTTTGGTGTATCATTTATTCGGTTATACCAAAACGCCAAAAATTGATTTTTTGCTGCACTTTGGATGCGTCTGGCAAGGGAAAGCTGAAAAAGATCACTGCCAGACTTGTTCCGTTGATATACTGTGGTGCATATCTAGATATGTGCACACTCGAATTTCGGTTATATCAAAACTGCCAAAATATGCTGCCGGCTCTTAGACTATTAGTTTAATTTTTTTTAATTACAATTTTTTTCTCTATTTTACTTTGTTTTGTTTAAGACCTCAAAACATTAGATTTTTTTCTTGTAAAAATTGAAGTTATTTATGTTTGAGTGAAGCTTCTTACATATTTCTTTTTATTTCGATGAATCATATTGGTAACTGCGAAATTTGTGAGCTATACACTATCTGTTCTTGCAACTTCAGCATTCACTGAGAGAGTATTTTGGGTCATGAATATGAAGTGGTGAGATGAGAGGAATAGGGCTTCATTGAAATTGATCAAAAATGAGCTCTTAATTTATATGAATTTTGAATTCGAACGTTTATTTTAAAAATAACAAAAATATTGTTATATACTGCAAGAAGCACCAAAAAATACATTTTCAAGACTTGAAATAAATGGTAGGTACTCTTCTTTTTTCAAATGTACTCTTTTTTTCGTCTCTGAAATCAAATATACTCTATTCCTTCTTAAAAAAGTTGGCAACCCTAGTTTGGGCATGGATTTTTCTGCCTCCATTGGATTTTTTCAAGAACCGGGCAGCGTTTATATGCCCAGTGGAGGCGGCCTGTTAATAAGGACTACCTGGCTCCTAACCGTCCTATTTTTAAACTTTTTCAAAAGCTAAAAGACATTCATATTTCATAGAATCAATCTAATTTTCATTTTTTAGTAAAAACAATAATAAGGGCACTTAATTGTAGGTACCATTAAATTTGTATTTAAATTCGAAGTCTTAAAAAATAAAGCTGTGAATAATTTTTTCAAAAGTTTTTTCCTCCAAATTTTGACTTGGAAATCCATTACATGTACCTACCTACCCACACGGGCAAACACACCATTAGAGCAATTTTCAAAGTAGGTAGGTTGGTATACCCACTTATTAAAATTTACAAATTAAAAGTTAGTTAAATTTTCCAAACTTCTTATAGGTACCTTCCAGTTCCTACCTGTCTACCTTGGCACTTAGAATTTAAATATCTTAATTTTCAAGCAAATTGTAAACAAAATAACTTGCCCCATAAAAAAAAAACACACCATCCAACTCGTTCCATCAAACAACAACACATAATCAAAATAATCATCATGCAATAACAAAAATTATGAATCAAAAGAAAATTTCTTTGACCTACTTTAACCGCTGCCAAAGAGAGGCAAATATACAAAATACCTACCTATCTTATCTACCTTAAGGGGGTAATGCTACGCTACGGTGAACGATGCTTCTTGGCTTTCGTCTTTCATTCGTTAACAAACAAACAAGTAACTAGAAGGTAGAGGTAAGTTAAGTGGTTAAACAAAAAGAAAGAAAAAATAAAAACGGAATGGACAAAAATAAAAGAAATCTACAGAAGCGAACCCCAACAAAATCGTGCAAAAAAATTAATACAGCATTCGTCATACATAGTAGATTATGTGAGTATACAAACATACCTAACTTACCTACGGTAAAAATGAGTAATGTTCCATTCATTCATTCAGCAAGGTCGCACAGCGAACATGCTGATGAAATTGTATAGTAAACACACTCAACAGTTCAGTTACGATAAGAACAGTTATTGAAAATGGCCGTCTCACAAACAACCGGAAGTTTCATACCTTCACCTACTCCCTCACACCGAAAACTTTACAATTCAATACAACAAATCTTCGAATTCGAAATCAAAACAAAATAAAAATCTAAAACAAATCATGAAAAATGGCAAATCTAGGGGAGCTAAAAGGGGAACATCTAATTGCTTATTACTTTTTACCTACATTTTCATACTTGTTCTACCAATTAAACCTAAACCGCGAAACTAACTTAGTGGGGTAACGACCGACCGAGTTTTCTTTTTTACAACCAAACCACGCTATCGGTACATCATCTCTACACGTAAACAACAAAACAGACTAGGAAGGAATATCAACAAAAAAAAAAAAAGTTTGACATGAAAAAATCTCACGCGACCAAACTAAACACAGTGAATCCAAAAACAAAAAGTAAATAATAACAAACGGCCATGACTAAGCGGCTGCTGTGCGAGTGAGACAAAACATTTAAAAGTTAAATCTCGCCAACAAACAATTATTAAAAGAAAACACCGCGAGACGCGAATTTCTCTACAATCCGTTAGAAGCACAAACACAAAAGCGCGCTGCAAAAGTGGAGAAAAAGATAATCAAGCTCACACAACATTATCAACGGGTCAGTTTGATCGCATTACAAAAAACGTTACGAAAAAAAAAGAAAACATTGGCAGAGGGTTCGCCAAGCGTGAGCAGCACGTTTTCTGTTTTCCAAAACAACATGAAAGCTAAAGCTGTTAAAAAATAATAAGAAAACAAAAAACAGAGAGAACAGAAGTTACGCCACGCCATGCTGCTTTACTCCATGCGCTGCTCCCCAATCCCCATGTTCCTTTCGTCGTGTTCACTTGTTGAAGAATTGATTGTAAAAAAGTGCGTAAACAAAAACAAACTGCATCGCAGCATGTTTGGAGCGAATCTGTAGACATGTTTGGTTTTATTTAAACTTCGAAAGTTTGATTCGAACAGAACAAAGCTTTTAAAGAACATTCAGGTGGAAAGCTTGAATGGAGGGGGTTTTACTTTCGGAAAGCCGAATGTGGAACGTAAGTTCTTTTTATTGAAATAGTATAATAGTAGGTATACAAAAGCACATTGCAGTTTGCAGATAGAAAAATCAAACTGTTTTAGTTTTATTGTATTTTTATTTAATAAAGGACATTTGATTTTATTTTATCTTTCGATAATAGGAATTGGAAGCAGACCATAGCCTACGACATTTGATCACCAAATGGAGACATGACAATGACATCCAAGATGACAATGATAACAATTATTATTAAATAAAGTGTGGATTGACTGTCGTTGCTAAAAGCTGCAAGCAGTCTTTAATCAACGATAACGTTTGAAAGAATCTTCGGGGACCCCAAGTCCAGCACAGACTATATATGAATATTGGATGAAGATAGAAAATCACACCTGATCCAAAACTTCCGGAACATAATGCTACAACACGAAATTTATTCAGGTTTTATGAAGGATTTTCAAGAAAGTTTATGAAACTAAAAAGGAACCTTTTGAGTTCTTTTAAAAGATACCATAGCCCACATCCAACCTGCTGGATTCGGGGAATTATATCACAAGTCTTCAGTAATACAGTTGCGACTGGCATATTTTATGCAATAAGCGCAAGCTGTTTCAAATCCATCATAGAAAAGAGATTTACAAATTTAACGACAATTGGCCAACGATAAGTCCAGATATGAATCCTATCTAAGAATGTTGAAAAACTACTTTGGGAATAGGTTAAAACACATTTTACCCATCCAGAGACACTCAGTGGCCTGAAATCAGGTGTGGTCTAGGAATGGAACAAATTGGTGGAAAGGACATGACCCATTTTTGGGCCCAGGGCGTACACTGACGAGACTAGTATTAAATGAAAGCTTATATTAAGCCCTATTACTGAGCCAAATATTTTCAAAAATGCTTTTGGGAATTTCGAGATATTTGAGTCTGAAGTTGCGGACGGAAAAATCAAAAAAATCGGAATTTTTCAAAACAACTCTTCATAGCATCCGAAATATGGAACCTAGAAAAACAATTTTGGTACCAAATGAAAGGTTAGAGTCATACCTTTCGACTGATACTTATATCTTTTTCCTAAAATCAGTATTTTTTTATATATGGCTCTTAGACTTTTTTTGAAAAAAATTCCGTAACACTGATTTCAACGACTGATATCTCGAAAAAATAAGTTATGACATACACTTTTTTTTACACCACTGCAATCTTCAGTTTATAACCTTTTATTTCATATACATAAAAGTAACACTACTTAAAAAAAAAAAAAACATATTATAAACAAAGAAAACTTACAAAAAAAAATTAATTAAAAAAAAATTAATATCATTTTTTTCTATTTTATTCAAACCTTAATTATAATTGATAATAAAGAATTACTACATTTAACATTAAGTCTCTTCATTAAAATCGTCAATAAGGATATTTTCTAAAAATAACGCTGGTATTCGAATATCTTCATGATGCCGAGCGAATGCCAAGTACCATAAAATACTCATAACGTGAGCGCAGCACCTAACAGTCCTCATACCAACAAGACAGTTACAATAATATGCTTCAATTGCGTTGCTTGTGTTGGATACATTTTCGTCATTGCTTACTAATATGTATGTAAAATTAACCTTTGAACTGATGTGTCGTGATTTGATTCGACCTCTCAATAGGTAATTGTTCCCGATTAGTCTTGGATATGCAGAACTAATGTGCATACGGCTCTCGCAAACTTCTATTACGTAGCTTCCGTTTTCTTTTAAATGTTCGCCAATAGTTAGCTTAAATAGGAACACAAGAACCAGCAATTGTAATTGAAGTAAATATATTTGAATCGGTCATTTCAAAAATCACTTACCTAAGTCCAGTAGTTAAAATATTGCAAGATTCAATAAAAACTGTTTCAAACATATTTAAAATATATTTTTAATAATTTTTTTGAGATGAACATAGTATTGAAATCTTCCGGCCATACTTTACGCAGTTCAGTTTTAAATTCATTTTTTTTTTTTTGTTAACAATGCTAAGAAAAGTAGAATAAAAATGAATTACTTACTACTTTACTTACTTACTTACTTATTATACGCAGTTCAAAATATTCCTTAACTCTCATTTTTTTTTGTTGCCAATGAAACAGTCTTTATTGAATCTTGCAAAAGATTAACTGCTGGACTTAAGTTATTTTTGAAATGACCGATTCATTTATATTCATATCACTTCAGATTAGTACCCCCCACTGATCGAAAAGTTAAAAAAATGTGCTAAAAATTATTTAACTTCATAGGTTTGTATACTTAAAAAAGAGCTGAATCCATAATCAGTACCTTCGAACAAAATATCTAATGAAAAATAATTTTGCAAATATGTTTATAAATTTTTCGTAGAAAAATTAATTTGACAAAAAAAATTATTTGCGATTTTCTTTAGATATGATTTTCTCTTCTTTTACTTTTACTTTAATATCCAGAAAAAATGCATTTTTTTTTTTGGATTTGTTAGCTAATTTCTCATTGTTTTAGCAATAAAAAACGACTTAACGGATTTCAAACAAATTTTTTGTTTTAAAACGGATAGATAAGTTTTTTTTTCTTTTTTTTTTTTGAAAAATGTTTGAAAAGGTCATTTACAAAAATTAATTTAAAAAAAATTATTAATTCTTTTGTATGCAAAAAACCAAATGGTAGATATACTTCGTTTGAAGATCAAAACTTTCTCGTTTGTAATTATGTAAAAAGATTTAAACATTTTAGCAACTTAAACTCTAAAAGCAAGCTCGTACGACCCATTAAGAAACTATGAAGTTGCCCTACCCATCGAAATAAATTTTGCAATTGTTGATGGTCAATACTGTATGTGTACCTGCAATATGTTCTTCATTTTTAAATAGATCAAAACAAAGAAAAAGTTCAACAGCAACAAATCTACTCAGTTATTAATGGATTCAAAAATTGAATCGAAAATTAAGCAATATTATTAATGTAAATGTTTCTTTTCCAAAATTATAAATAAGTATTGAAACTCTTCTTTATTTATTTTTTGCCGAGTTTCTTATGTATGAATTTTCTATATCAACAACCTATTTTTTTTTTTTTTTTTTTTTTTTTTGTTATAAAATTTTAACATTTCACGTTTCAACAATTAAAAATAAACAAATATTTTGTGTTTATTTATTCAAAGTTTCGAATACAATTGTTTAATGCACATAATGTGAATAACTCAGAATTTTTGTTGCTTGTTGCTAGGCTACAAGTCATTAACCCTCAAGGCCTCAAGTCTCTCAGCCCATATGCTCACTCTGGTAGTTCGTGAGAGTTTTGCAAGCTCTTGTAGCCTCGTAGCTTGTAGGCCACTAAAGGTGCAATTTTTGTTGCATTCACCTATGCTTTACATTTTCAAAAATAGCTCACAACCTAATCCATTGCAATCACGACTTATTGAATTGTGTGATGGAATAAAAAAAAATTGAAGCAGCAAATAGATAATCAAGTATATTTTATTGCGAATAATCTTAATTTTACCATTATCTTGTGGAAACGCCTTTAATGTATGAATAAATTAATAAGATATCTGAGAATCATCCACAAAACACTTACTAACTAGAGCTACCTACCTAGCCCAGCACAATAGTACTAAATAAAAAAAAAAGAACCTAAAACGACATCCCAGTATTCAATTTGAACTCTTTTAACTTTTGTTTTGATTTCTCCTTTGTGCATGCTGTACTTTTCTTATAATTTACCCCACCACCACTACCATCACAAAAATAAAAAACTATTTCTGCAGAATTCTCGCTGCAAACTACACAAAATAGCTTTTTTCGAACATAAAACCATTTCTCCTCTTCATACGACTGATTGTGTGAAAAAGAATAAAAAGAAGAATTATGACAAAATCAAAAAAGACTAAACTTTTATGTGTATACCAAAAGAAGTGAACAGAGAGAAACACAAAAAAAAAACTAAATGAAAACAAAAAAAAAAAAGAATAAAGATTTATTTTTTTTTTATTAATTATTACTTATTTCGTTTTTTTTGTTATTCTTTCACAATAAACAAAAATTATTCCGCCATTATTGAATTATTGGTTTTTCCTTCTCAAAGATAGAACAAAATAAAAGAATCAAACAAATTAAATATAGGAATCAATTTAATTTTACAATAAAAAGAAAATAAATAAAATTCTCCATGAAAAAATATACAACACACAACAAAACTGGGGAAATTATTATTGTCGACAGTCCACCAGAGTGTTGAGTTGATAGAATGAAGGGGGAAACAAAGGGGAAAGCGAGGCAGCAAGATCGAAATCGAAAAAGTACAGTCGAGCCGATTTTTATGTGTGCTGTGCGCTCTGCACTGTACAACGAAAACGAACATGATGAAAATTTAACTAAAGTTGATTTTGTAGAAGAAGAAGAGGAGGGGAGAAGGCAAATGGAATGAGAGAAACAACAACGACAAGTCGCAAACGTACATCGAAAAATCATTCGTGTTTGAGAACTCGCCATCGTCGGACGCGTGCAGCTCCGTGAATTTAATTTTCAACAAAAAAAAAAGAAAGATTTGTTTTTCCAATTCCCACTGAGTTTAAGATTTTTAAAGAAAAAAAGAGGTGATTTTATTTTTCCTTATTCTCGTTTATGTGCAATTTTATTTAACTGAAAGAAAAAAATAACAAGAAATCCAAAAGATATACAATTTGATGGTGTCAATTGATTTGAAAGCCGAAAAATTTTAAGTGAAAACATTAGAATTTTCTATTTGATATAGAAAACATTGAAAAAAAGTGCAAAAGTTTATTTTGTTAAAAAATAAAAAAAATAATCTAAAACAATGTCAAGCAGTTTTATACAAATTAAACCAATGGGCATGCTCCCATTTTATCATAATTCTCGGACTTTGATATCATCAAGTCCAGAATATCCCCAACAACAAGCTAGGGAACGTGCTTCGCGTAATTTGTTTGGTAGTCCCGAACGGGGCGCCATAAATCAAATGTATCGTCAGGAAGAAAAACAACGCTGTCAACAATTCCAACAACGATATAGTTTGTTGATTGATGATTTGGATGAGCTTCCATTAATTCCCAAACAATCACAACCCAAACTGACGATTAAACCTAGGCCCACTATCCCCACCAATACTACCACAATTGTTGTAGTTTCAAATGCAACAACGAAAAAAAATTTAACTGCTGAATGTAGATTATCGGGGGCCGGCGAGAGTTTAATAGAAAAAGAGCTACGCGAATATGAGATGAAATTAAAGCAACAACAGCAACGTAAAAAGAACTGCAATGAGAAACTTGCTGCAGGTGACCGCATTAAATCTCGTAGTAATTTGAAATTAGAGGAAAATAATGCGGCGGCAACAGCAACACGGACGACATTTGTGGATAGTTCAAAGTGTGCAAATGGAAACGGCAGCAGCGGTGGTCATGGTGAACGACCGAAACCCTACGCTAGACAACTGCAATCCTCTATGACAGGTAAATTATACTTTATTTTTCCTCTATTTTTTGTTTTCCACTTTTTTGTTGTTTAGTTTATTTGATTTGGATTCAAGTTGCTGTAGGTTTTTCTATTCCAATCCCACTATCTCTAGTCTTTTTTCACTCTGACTCTGTGAACAAAGTTTTTGTTATTTTGTTTGGTTTTTTTTAGTTGTTGTGGAGTGGAGTTGTTGGAGTACGTTCAACTCGTTTCCAACTTTCCCTCAGCTTTCACGATTTTACTTTGTTGCAGTAGCAGCAGCAGAAGTCAGTGATGGATGGCATAAATATTAGAGATTTTCTTTTGTTTTCACTCCATGTGATTTGTCACACTTTGGGGAACATATTTCTTTGCCTACCTCCTTTTATAACACTTTTTTGGTTTATGAGTTAAGTTAAGTCATGATGGTGTTTGAGGACTTTTGTTTGCATTTTAAAGTCATAAAATAAAACCAAAGGATTTTCCATTTGAATTGATTTTATTAGTTTTTTTCATATTATTTTATTTATGGTCGACTCGTAGATTTATGGAGTTTCTCCATTTCTGGAACAAGTTCTACTTTTCTGTTCCTTTATTTTTTTTATTTTATTATTTTTCATTCTTTATGGGAACGAGTATCAAATGAATCATTAAATCTTGTATTTCACTTATATAGCACAGTTTTAATATCATCATCATGATGGGGTTCCTTTGTGGATATTGCTTTTTTTTAAACTCGATCCCGGGTTCCGTGGATGAATAATGTTCCCTTATCACAGTTTTTTGTTCTTGTTTTTTTTTTTTTTGTGAGTCAGTTGATTCATTTTTCTTTTGTTTGAACTTCAGAGTGCACTATAATGACTTAGTAGGTTTTCTATAGAATTTTTGAACTTTTGGGGATTTTGTTATCTTTAAGGTTTAAAAGGAATTTTTATTTAGATCATTTAAGTGCGTAAGTTTTGGTTATAGATAAGTAAATTTAGTAAATATATTAATTAATTGATAGGCACTACTTTACCTTCAAGAAAAGACTAATTTTTTTGTTCAATTCGTTCTACATCTTAGAATCTATTGATTTTTAAAAACGTTGATGTAGTTTCGTAAGAAACAAGTTCAAGTAATTCGGTTAAAGTGGTCCTTCTTGAAAGGACTTTTTAAGGTAAGTTCGCAATTAGGTCCCTATTCTGCATTTTCATTATGCAATTCTTAACCAGGGAAAAACAATAGAACCACACAGATTGTACTTGTCTGTTCAGTACTTGTCACGTTGTCTAACTGGTCCCTGGGATTCACCTTATAAGAATTGAGTTATTCTATACATTAGAAGTTACTACATACCTACCTACTCTGTAAATTTGAACTTATAAGAGCTCAATATGTTGATGTGCAATGTTCATTTTCGAACACTGAGGAGGATCTATTGATTTGAACATTTCTTTCTTTCCTTTGTGAAAATGACAAATCTTCAACCGAATTATCCATCATCGATATTTCCCTTTTGTTGTAAGGGTTCTCAATCTTGGGTTGTTATCATTGCAGATCTTGTTTTTTTTTTTCTTGTCTTCTTTTCCTGTTCTCATTTTTTTTTCTCATTGAATCAGGTGCTTGTGAATTGGAAGAAAGGTAAAGGGATATATTCTACCTGAAAAGGTTACTAACCGCAAAACTACGATCCTTAAAAAGAACAAGGGTGTCATTGAGTTCAATTATACGAGATTCTTGGCATAATGTGTTATTTTTTGTATTACCTAGTACCTATCTCCGGGAAATTGAAAAGCGCCTCAAAGTATGACGTTCCCAGTCTTGTACAAAATATTTATTAAAGTTTAAACTGCCTCTTGAAAGAATTTGGTAGTCTCCCTGAGTAGGTACTTATGTATGTAGTACACATTTGTTCTTTTGAGACTTCCATTGCCTAGAAAATAAAATCACTACTAAATAAAGGTGAAATCCTTGTAGGTAAGTTGTGAGATAGTTATGAAACTAAGTTCCAATTTCGTCCTGCTTACTCAATACATATTATACGTGCAGTATGAATATCATAAACAAAAAATACCAAGACTGGAAAATCTCGTACGTCTTTCCCCCCAAAACCCTTTTGTGGACAGTGCTGTCTGTGAATATATGTGAAAGCCACCACGTTGATAAATGACGTTAACACGCACACATTTATAGATTCACGACATTCACCACACATCGGACACGAACACAACGATAGGTTCACGACATTCACCACACCGCGCAGCTTGTAGGCAAACGTCAGTTGACCGCCGAGTTTCCAGTCTTGGTATTTTTTGTTTATGATGAATATACATAAATTCATAGCTTGTTAGCCTAGACTGCGATCTTGATCTTCATATTTTTGCATGCAATTCAGTTCCATAAAACCAATACTGCACCCTCTTCTATTTGCCTAAGGGTGCGTGTCGTCGGATGAATATTTTTTATGTGCAAGCTGTATTTACTAAGCGAAGTTTTTCCTGCATTAAAATCCACCCTACGCATAAACACCTAACTAGACTATGATTAATGTTGTCATTAAAGGTGATTCACTATTGATCATAGGTACGTTCCAGATGTTACCTATGACTATGAGGTATAAGTCTGGTTAGGATGGGTGATGATAACTAAGCTAGTCATAATAGTTTACTCGTAAATAATATATACTGCTATTTATGTAGTACATAGTTTTAAGGACCCAGGGAGATCAAGAAATATGACAGTTGAGTCTGTTATTCAGGAATGGAGGGTTTGATAACCGACAACTGATATTTTTTATGACATCCAGTCTGGACTTCTTCTTTTATATTTTTAAAATTTTTTGGACTTCCGACTAAGGTTTTTTTTATGTTTGTCATGAAAACTTTTTCCATAACCTATAAATGATTTAACAAAAAAAAAAAAAAAACGACTTCATAAAAATCATTTTAATCTTCATTTGCAATTATCATAAAATTTCTTAAAACAAATCCCGCCAGATTTAGATCAGTTACCTACCTACTCAAACTCTACGAATTCTAAAAAAAAAATTCTTTCTATATCATCCCCTGATTGTCTAATGAACTTATTCCACTTTAATAAGTCTAACATAAACCACAAAACAAAAATAACATATATAAACCTGATAAGATGGTTATAAAAAGAATACCTACCTACCAAAAAAAAGGCGGCAGGTTTGCGCATTCATCGCATCTGTTTCAAGGTGCAATGAGAATTAAATACATCATTCTACCTATCACCAGATTTTTTGGCGGCAACTAATAAATAAACTACCTATCCACCACCATAACTATCTTCTATCTAGATGCCGGTCAAATGCATGAAAAAAGGGGATGAAACAAGGACGAATAGGATATCAAACAAAAAAAAAAAGAAGAAAAACACCACAAAAATAAAAGTGAATGTGGCGCGAAAATCTACTATGTCCCATAAACCTAGCTACCTTAAATCCCAATTAGTCTAATATTCTAATAGGAAAATATGTCCCGCCAAAAATATTATAACAAATAAAAATAAAAAAAAAATACAGATTAAAGATAATTTCATTGAAAAATGTACAAACACTTGTACAAAATGATAAAATAAAAAAAAAAATATTTGGCAAAAAACGACAAACGATGACATTTTCAAGATTTAAAAGCTTCAAGTCCAAAACAACCTACCTATACGATTTAGGAGGAAAGGAATTACATAACGCATGTTGTTGAAGAGGAATAATTGGCCAAAGAAAAAAAATAACAAAAATAACAGAAATATCGAGAAAACTAAACAAAATACAATTTTTACCCGCCAAAAAATCCAGTCTATCGAAATACAAAAAAAAATAAAAAAAATACAAAATTCAGCATAATATTTGGGTTTGAAACTAAAAAATAAAAAAAAAAAAATGAACAAAATTTTTTGGACAAAAACAACTTACGTCAGAGCTTATAGCTCTCGTCTTGTTTCTAATACAATTCTAATGTTAGGGCCCTACACTCTACACATCTTGTTTTTCTCTTTTTGTTGGATATGTGTGTGTTTGTCTTTGGGTACAATTTTTGTTTTTTTTTTTTATCATTCGCCTTCACTGACAAACACGCGCTTTTTGTAGTATTTGTATTATAAATACGCGAAAAGAGAAATTCACCGATCGTTCGTTGCGCTGCGCCTCGCCACGATCAGCACTCACCAAAAAAAAACAACACACAAATACATGTGCACTTGTTTTGTATTTTTGTATTCTTTCTCTGTTTTACTTACTCTTACACTCTACTCCGTCTCCTCCCTCAACCGCCACGCCCAAAAGTGTATTTAATTTAATTTTGTTTTTTATGTTTTGGGGGTTTTTACAAAATTTTGTTTTTTTTTTTTTGTTGAAATTTTTGGCGGGAAATTTGATCAAATCTAATTTTAGATCTTGAAAACTATTTTGTGTATGTTTTTTTATTTTTGGGGTTTTTGTATTCCTCCAGAATGCCTGTGTAGGATCTCAGAAAAAAACATTTCTTGAATTCAAAAAAAAAAAAAAAAAATTGAGATCAGTCATCGATCGAGCGAATCGAGCGAGCGATCGTGGCGAGATTGAGAGAAAAAGAAACAAAAGCGAAAATATAATAAAATTGACAAATGAGCATGATCAAGAGAATTTTAGTTGTTTTTTTTTTATTATTATTTATTATTCGCTTGTTCATTTTTTTTTTTTTTTTTAATTTTACGTAAGTTATTATTCGCCTTCACTTCGCTTAGTCGCCGTGTGTAGGAAAAAAATATAGCGTAAAGTCACACTTATACAGTCAGCTCTCCTTTCTGAAGGTCAACTTGTTTTTAATTTTTTTTTTTTTTTTTTTTTACATAAAATATAGGAATGTATGGCTACTTGAGGTGGAGGAGGATGATTGAAATTTTTTTTTTACATTTGAGTCTCTATTTATTGGATGGAAGTTATGTTATTTTAGCGCCAAAAATTATTTCCTTTGAATTCATTCTCCTTGTAGGTAGGCTAACTAGTTCTTAGATAGAAATTTTATAGCAAAAAAAATATAAAAACATTTTTTTTTTCCTAGACGACCTCAATTGAAACCTTCTATGTCTTTGGAATTTTTTTTATTCACTACTGTCATGAAAAGAATTGTGCAGTTCAATCTTCAATTTTAGAGCCGCCCCTGTGTAGGCATAATATACAAAATTTTAATTTCTAAATAGACAAAAGTGAGGAAAAGAGGGAATAGTACTCGTATACCAAAGTATATAAAATTTTACTGTTGCCCTTTCAAGCTCTATAATTCAATTCTATAGATACAACTACGAGTACCTACTCACAGTCAGTACCAACTGTCACGAAAAGTAGAAACCTCTCGGACAAAACGAAACGAATTGAATTTTAAATGAAATGAAGAAAATAAGGAGACAACAAAAAAAACGTAATAATGAAATAAATAAGAATTAAATTACAACAAGTGGGATTTTTTTTTTTCATTCCTTCTTTTTTCTGTTTGATTGTATGTTCAAGACTATGCAGTGGCAGTGATTTGTTTAACATTCTATGCGGGTGGATTGGAGATTTAGGGGGATCTACACACATCACCCGCCGAAAAAGTATACACAACAAATTGAAAATTTTCATTACAACAAAATTATGCTTAAATGACTGTTGACACTCAAAATTCAATCTCGATCTTAGTCTTTTTTGAACAGAAATTCAGGGGTTCCGAATTTGATTTGTGGGTGGATCTTGGAAGATTTTCGTATCTTGTACATTTTGTAATTTAATTTTTAGGATTTATGGTGTATTTCACTTAACTTTTTCTTAATTAAAGAATGCTGAAAAGTTGGAAGGGTGATTGTTTGCCTTATGCTGGGACTCTATTTGTTATACTTGGAGACCTTTAAAAAAAAGTTATTTTAAAATTAAAAACATTTTCAGAATCTATTCTCAAAAATACGGATCTTTTGTTCCCGCTTCCGATAAAAAAAAAAACGAGGAAAATAAATTTCATGAAGGGGCTCCCTAATAGCATTGGTAGAGTATTTTACAATTTAACTGAGACTAGTTAAGTTATTTTTAAAAACATTAGCGCAAAGTTTTAAACGATTTAGTAAATTGCTAAAGCCATTTAGTAAGTTACTAAGTTAAAATTCCGTATGTATTAGTTACATCCTAAAAAGCCTGTAGCAATTTACTTAATCGTTTAAAATTCAATACGCAACGTTTTGCGATTCCTTCATTTCTGTATCAAAATTTGATGTCAAATCTGCATTTGGTTGTCTATAGCCACTCGAAAAATTCGTTTTTCATTTTAGGCATTTTGTATTTCCTACGCGTCTTTCTTGTCGCCACTAAAAACCTATCTTGAAAACATTTTGCACCAACTTGTTTAGATTCCATATCCTTCCAAAAACTCTTTATCAGTTATTACAAACCGATCTCCTTCTTATCTGACAATCTCTCTCAGTATTTAAATGACATCACTTCACCTCAATTTGATATTGAGGTCATGACTTTACCAAAAAAAAAAAATACCTAAATTACAGTAGAATACCACAAGGAAGTCACATGGGACCTTAACTATTTTCTTGCATGCTTTTCACAAATGAAAATCTACCGATTCACAGAGGTTCAAATTGTAGGTTCGTTAAGCCATGTTAAAAGTCATTCACATCGATTAACATACAATAGATTTGGTGACATAGATTTTAAAACGATCCAAACGATCCTTTTTGGAATTACATATCCAATCCCAACTCCTAAACTTGTAACGATGCAATGCAATGTATTTAGGTTTAAGACCTAATCAGTGGGTAACCTCCTACGATATAAATTTCAATTCAAAAATAGCGATCCAAGAAGTAGCTATCTAGCGGGACGTTGTCTTTTGTCGCTGTGAAAAGTATACTGTGAGACTTTGAAGCTAACCTATAAAACATAGTGACAGAGAATACAAAAAAAAGATATTTTTCTTTTTTGCTCAAAGTAGTTGCCTCTGGCTTGTCTAACTGTAAAACTGACAAGCACAGTTGGAATGCATTTATACAAAATAATAAAGAATAAAAAAACAACAAATAAAACACATTTTTTTTTTTTTTTTGATTTTTTGTTTACCTTTTCTTTTGCGAGGCCCCCGTGCACCATAATGACAGCAACTGTTATACGTTCCATATGGATCGGTTCGGATCGATTCAATTCGATGTAGGTAGTGTAGATACTCTATCTATATACAATATCGAGTATAAAATGCATTCTTTTGTGTGTGCTGTTGTTGGTTTTGCTCCTCTCTGGGGCTTCTACTATGGCTCGATGTATAGTTTCCTTGTATGTTTTTTTTTTCGGATTTTTTTTTTCTAGATCACCGAGTCACAACCCACTCTCAGATTCCATTCACGACATCCAAACCAACACAGAAAACGGCAAACCGACCTACCTACCATCTGTTTAAAATAGTGGTTTCTTTTTCATAAAAAAAGGAGTCGAATTGAGTTGAGACTTGAGAGTCGGTCGTCGAGAAGGTTGTGTGAATTGTGATATAGGTTGATTGAGCACGTGAAGTCCAATCAGTCAAATTTTAACCCCCAATATGGCGTTTTTTTTTGCTTTTTGATTCTCATTCTCATTTTTGCCTTTATTTTTTTTTTTGTTTTTTGATATTAATTTTTGCAGGGCGATGGAAACGTCAAAAAGAATTATTTTGCGATCCATTGAACAATTTTGGTTTTTATTTCATATTTCTTCTCTCCGATCAAACTCTACAAAGCTAATATTTTGTGTATAAAATTACTCAGGAGTTAGGTACTCTTGGATAGATGACGATCCATGATGATATAGGTTTTTATTTTTTGTTTATTTAAATAGACGATGATGATAAGAAATCGCATTCGTTGTGCATTATTTATTTTTTTGTTTTTGAGTCATCTTTGCCTCATTTTTGTTTTGTATTTTTTTGTTTTTTATTTATAGAAACTTTTTTTTGTAAATAAATAAAAATAAATATCTTGGATTGGGATTTAAGTAGGGAGTGGCTGATGGAAGATAGATGACTTTATTGATTGACATTTTTTAATGCAATTTTGCTATTTTTTTTTTTTCATTGTGGGTTTTTTTTTGGAATATTATTCGAATGAATAAGATATCGTGGGGCTATCTATTTTTTTAATCGTTTTATATATTTAAAACCAGATTTTTTAGAGAGTATTGACTCAGCTTATCTTCTATGGCTTTTAAATATGCGTTTTAAAGAATATAAATAGAAAAATGTACCCGATTCTGATAAATAAAAATAAAGCTACAAAAGGCCATAATAAATCAAATTATCAGCTAAGAGGTTTGTCATTCCATTAGCAATGATGACCAAAAAGTTGAAAAACGAACAATTACTTAGAACTATGGTCCTTCCTATCTGACCATTTTTCTCTCAACATTTAAATATATCAAGTATTGAGGTCTTGATCTCTTGATCCAAAAATATCTAAATTATAGTAGCGTACCACAAGGAAGTCACTTTGGACCTTTATTGTTTTTTTATCTTTGTTGTCTATTTTACACAAATTTAAATTACTACAGATTGTGGGTTCGTTAAGACTTTTTTTCTCCAATTCACGGCCAATTCCGAAGAGATACCTTTTTTTTTCATGACAATAATACTCTTAGAGATCTTATCAATTCCTAGCAAGAAGCAGTATGCCAGAAAAAAATATTTTTTTTAGATGATGAAGACTGTTATACGAACTAGGACCTCTGGCGTCATAGCTAATCGCACTACTAGCTTTGGGAGTGAAATGTGGCTTTGTAATATCAAAACTCTGGAAGTTGAATAGGTTTTGAATATGGAAACGGATCTAGGTGGAAATTCTTAAGCGTTGATCGTTAGGAATCAAAAGTAGCATGTTTCTCAGCAATTAACTGACGTTATTGCAAAATCGGACCCTATGAGAGCTTTAGATATTAGCTGGTGCATTAGCGGCTGCTTAATTTTTTCAATCATTTCAAAATGATGAATCTCTCTTATCATTAAGTGGGCTAAGAAAATCCTAAAAATATTCATCATTCAAATAGTTTTAGTCTAGACTAAGTAAGTTTGGAATATCAATCTGGGCCTAGATGGTGCCGTTACAGTCTTCGTAGGTATAACAAAAACAGTTTCATACTGTTGTTTAGCATACTGCTCATAAGCATGTTTTCAAAAATGTAGATGGCCTTCATAAAATAAATATTTAAAAAATCAATATTGGACTACAAGAATACAGTTTTCGGTACATGTTGGATTGAAAAAACTATACCAAATGCTACAGCATTTCCAAACTTAAACATTTTTATGACTTCCAATCTAATAAAAGCAAATAGATAATGTATTCCATTTCAAACCTAGTCTAGACTTGAAATCAATAGTCTAGTCTGGGAACCTCCTAGGCTTGAAATAGACTCGACTCTATTAATCATTTCTCACCCTCCTTTTTTGTTTTTAATATTCACGCATTATGTTCTTCCTCTTCAATAAAAAAGCCTCAAGTCTCAGTATGTCTTTACTCTCTGTATATCAGCCTCCCATCTGTCATCATCACATTACATCCAACTGCTGTTAGTACATATATAGTTGAAGTCTCTACCTAAAACTTAGTTTTTTAAGGTAAACTAAATCCACTACTTAAAATTTGATATTGTACTTTGCAACTAGATCTCTCCTTGTTTTATATGCATTCAAGCATGAATATTATAAAACAAGTGAAGGGGGAAGCTATATATGCGTATTCAATTCGAGACATCTGTCATCTCTTAGGATGCTTTTAATATTGTATTTTTTTCAAAACCACCACCACCCTCATCTTCCTGTGATAGTTTGATGTCTATCATCTGGTTTTGATGAGCTAATGTCACAAGTAACACATCAGTGCATAATGTAACTTAAGAAGACAACAGTCTGACGTTCGTCGACGATCATCATCGATCGATCGATCCAAACGATGGCAGTTGCACAAGCAAGAGTATGTGTGTAACCAAATAGGAACCCAGAGATATCACATGTCCAAAACCCCAGAAAATTCAAAACAAAAGAAAACATAAACTTGAGCTGATGCTCTCCGCTGTACTTTACCAGTAAATTGTTTTAAATTGATAAATAAAAAAATACAATTTTGTGTCGATAATGAGAGGAATAACAATAAAAATATCACGCTCAATTGAAGCCTCCTCCTCACAACTTTTAATGTGTTGGTTTTTTTAAACGACCTCTTCTCGTTCCACCATACAACTTTTTTTTGTTTGGTTAAATAATGCGTGTGATTGATTTTTGAAAGCAAATGGGCCAGAATAACAGTTTACAAGCAGCACCAAAAAGCAGTAAAATAGTAGGTACAGCCACACATAATAACATTGATTGTTGTTTTTTTTTTTTTTTTCTGTTTCAAGGCCGTTGTCAATCACGAAAAAAATAACATCAACCAAGTCTTAATATTCTCTCTCTCTCTCTCTTGGTTTATGATTTTTTTTCTCTCTCTCGTTCTGTCCCGACCTAAATGTAGGCGCAATTTTTATTTTTATTTAAATTCATCAACAACAACTCGTTTTTTACGTATTTACTATCTTTTCAAACGTTTTAAATAAAGATTTCTCTTTCTTACTTTACTCTATACAACCGCTATACACAACAGCAAACAAACAAACAAAATGTATAAGAAATTCAAAATTCCCGCCAAATTATTGGTATATTTGTGTGATCTTGTCGAATCTTTAGTGTGTCGTCATCAATCGTTGTCGTCTTCTTCGTCGTTTTGGTTTGAAACGAAATCGAAATCAAGTATTTCCCCCCTTCCATTTCCCAAAGCGAATCAGTAAGGCAAACACACCGCGTTCTTCTACGCAACGCAAAAAAGACAAACGTGCTTCGCCGCGTCCTTATATTCGCTGTTTGCGCGTTTATATTTATGTTTATGAGGTTTGTTTTGGTTTTTTTTTTCTTATTTGGTTTGTTTCGTATTTTATCGTCCATCGTCGTCATCGTTGTCTTCTTCTTTAGTGTTCTTGGTTGTTGTCGCGAGCACCACCTACCTCCTCCTGGTGTTGACCAACCAAACACCATACAAAAAGATGTCGCAGCTTTATTATTGAAAATTTCGCGCCAAAAATCTTCAAGTCTGTTGCGTTTTTTGCTTTTTATAAAATTTCCATTTGCCTGCCAGACATTATGGCTCGATTTGAACGAAATAACAAATTTCATTACTGATAAGCTCTATATTTTTGTGAACTTATCAGTTGTTGCCTATTTTTATTTTTTTCTGTAAAAATCCCCCCTTTTTCCCCTCTTACCCCCTGAGTTCTGAGTTTTGTGATTTTGCATCGTAATTTAAATTTCTTATCTCCTGTTCTCTTTCTCTCCCTCTTTGTACGCAGTTGTAAATCAATAACTAACCAAGTCTTATTTTTTTTTTCATTACAGATTACTATGCCCAACGTAAGACAGTAGTGTGCAATAACAATCGGACAGCTTCTGAAATTCCATCCATTGAAGTCGAAGCTACTCAAGTGCTGTCGCATCTTTTAGACGACCAATCTGTTGAAGTTGAATCCTCAGCGAATACAAAAACCGCCTCTGAATCATTATCATCGTCATTATGCTCTTCACCATCATCATTATCATCAATTCTTCCCTGCACAGAGGAATCACCATCTCAAGAACATTACACCACACGAGTGACGACCGATGTAGTTAGCGCGGAGCAGCTTGCCTAAGCAGAAGCTCTCATCAAACATCCCAGTTCCCTTGCTGATTAATTTTATTATTATTTTTTTTTTTTTGTTTAATTTTTAGTTTTTATTTTTTATTATTTTTATATATTTTTTCTTATAAAAAAAATTTGAAATGATCTCATGATTGGTTATAATATTTAAAAAAAAAAAAAACAAAACATTTTTACATTAGCGTAGTAATATTTTATTTTTAATTGGATTTTTGTATAAATAATTGTACAGTATAAAAAAATATTTTTATTTTTGTTTTTTTTTTTTAATAAATAAAAGGTTAAAAAAAAAAGAAATTAGTTCGATTTTATATATATAAAAAAAAAAACAAACAAAAAGAAAAAAGCTAAATTTATAAAAAAAATTAATATAAACAAATTCGGATTGTATTTATGTAAAATTTTAAATTTCATTTTGCCCTCATAAAACAAAGCAAACAAAAAAAATACAACTCAACGACATTTTTCAAAAAAAAGAGGGCCTATTTTAGATGTAAATTATATAAAGTAAATGTATTATTACCTACACACACATATTACATAAATTTATGTGTATTTAAAAAATTTTAAAACAAAAATTTGAGAAAAGTAACTGATTATATAAAAAAAAAACAAAAAATGTGAATATAATTATTATGTACGCGTTGCAATTTATTTTAATATAAATTTATTCTTTATATAAATATATAAAATTTCTATGTATATTTTTTTCTAATTAATAAAATAAAAGAGAAAAAACAACTAATATCCTACAGCAATATAATAAAATATATACTTTTTTTAAAACTTAAACTAACACACTTTTAAAATCAGTTTTTTTAATTTTTTTGTAACAAAATTCAAAATTTATCATACACACAATTTTTTTTTAATAACTACTACTAAATAAATTAATAAATCATTGTTTTTTTTATCCTTCTCCTACTCCGGTTCAATATTTAAACAAAATTACATAATACTTATATAAATATTCTTACAACAAATTATTTAAGTTTTTTTTTTTTAACTATTTAACGAACAAATCTAAATAATGACGTTGTGTATTAATTAAAAAATAAAATAATGAACGAAAAGAAAGAAAAAAAAAAGAAAATCAAACAAATGAAAAACAGAAAAAAAAAAACAACAAAAAAATTACAAAAAAAAAATATAAATAAAAACTAGTGAAATAAATTTCTATTTATTTCTCAAAAAATTTAAAACAAAGTCTTTCAATTTATTTAAAGCGATCTTATGGATTCATGGATTTTTAGGAATGAGGTTTTGCAGTTAGGAAAATTCAAAATGTTTTGGACTTTTCCATGTTTGAATTGAAATGATATCCCTTTTTATTTTGTAAATTGTTTTGTGGAATGAAATTTATACTTACTGCATTGGAAAATTAATGCAATATTATTTGGCCTTATCACGAATTTTTTTCGTATAGGAAATTCGCAACGAATCCAGAAAAAACAATCACAAAAAAGTTTGAAATGTTAATTTGTTCGAAATTTTTCATTACGAACGAATTCTGTGATTTTTTTCTTCTGGATTCGTAGCAAATTTCCGAAACGCATGGAATTTGTGATAAAGACTTATGGAAATTGAAAAGAAAATAGAAACTCAAATTTAAATGGAAAAATATTGAGCCCTTCTGTGAATTTTATATAAAAAAAGGTAGGTACCATCCTGAAAATTGAATTTCACTTTGTTAGTATCACGGCTGTTCTGATTCCCTTTTTCAAAATTTTGCTGTTCCGCGTAGTTTTTTTTTGGGTGAAATTCGAGTTTATCCATTACATATTAATTAGGGTCGTGCAAAAAAAATGTTAACTTTTTCATTTTTCGAAAAATTTGGATGTTATTGACACGGAAATTTATAAATCGTTATTTTTGAGATGAGTTTAAAATTAACTTTTTCGTATTAGGGTGGCTCTAAAAAATGTTATCTTCCACAGTTGCTTGTGAAATTCAAAAAAAAAATAATAATGTTGATATTATGTTTTTTGAACAAATTATCGAAGAAAAAAATTTGCAATTAGGGTGGTTCAAATTTTTTTTAAATTAATTAAAAAAAAAAAATGATTTCCACTAAAGAGGAAGTTTGCAAAACATGGTTTATGAAATATAATGTAAAATTGCGTATTTTCGCATAAGGGGGCTGAGAAAAATGCTATAATTTACATTTGCCTACCATTTGGAATGCAACCAAAATCGATTTAATTAATTTGATATGAATTTAATATTACTATAGCAATAGCAAATAACGCACTTAACAAGCTTTCTGTGCACTAAAACACTTTTTTTCAAACGCAAAAAAAAAACCTTTTTTGAACACCCTAATTAAAAATATTTTTTTTCCATCGATAATTTGTTTCAATTGTGAAACACGCGATTTTTTTTAAATATTAAAAATAGAAGAAAATATGTATTTTTTGGCGCCACCCCAATGTAACACGGTGTACAAACTTTCTGTAATAATAAATAATAATAAAAACTGTTTTCCGGTAGCAAAATGCTTCCCGGATTAAAACTGTCAACAATTTGGCGTATTGTTAGTCCGTTCGTTTTTCAGAACATCAATGAATCCGCACAATGTGTTTGAATACGAAATTCGAAACAGAGAAAATTTGAAAACGAAAAAAAAGTAGTGTTATAATGGAAATCATAACAGCCGAAAAAGAGCTAGATAATGTTAGTTGGTCAAAAATAGGTATGTGAGGTTAAGATTAAAATAGGAAACAAATTGCAAAAAAAAAAAAAAACAGTATTACAAAATTTAATTTTGAAACTCAAAATTTTCATTAAGAAAATTAGTGCATTTCTTGTTATTTGTTAAATAATGAATGAGATTTTATTTTATTTCCCACAAAAAGTTAAATTTGGATTTACTCCCTTTTTGATGTAAGGTCCTTAATTACAATAAGAAGATCACTGTGGCGTATGTGTAACTTTTTCATTAAAATCTTGTCCGTCGAGGTGAAATTTTCTATTTTTGAGAAATTTTATCATTTATTAGACGGTTTCATTTGCTCACTAATTTTTGACCTATCGTATTTTCCAGAAGAGCATGAGTGGTTGTAGTAGTAAATGTACTACATCTTCTACTTATCCCAAGTAACAATTTAACTTGCATAAGGTTCAATGCAAAATATTTTTCGACTTGTGTAAGAAAAAGGACAGGTCTTATGCAAATCATTTTGGTGCACATTACCGAATTCCTTCAAGACCTTCCTCCACAGCCAATCCACAAGCTAATAGCTTGTGACGAACATCGTTAAACAACCTGATGGAGGCCTTTTTACAGAACAACGAAACATTGAAATGCAATGTTTTTTTTAATGCACTAGAAAAATTGAAAACTTTTAAGAAAAAAACATTGCATACTTACAAGAAGAAAATATTGCATACTTAAAAGATTAAAACATTGAATACTTAATTAATTAATTAAATAAACCTATACAAACTATAGCTTTTTGAATCGAAAAATTTAAACCTTTTGAAAGTCAAATTGTTACTTGGAGGGAAGCTACCACCTCAAAAGGAACGGGGCTAGTACTAACTCTTATACGACATAATGATTAATTAATTAATACTGCAGAATTGAATTTAATTATTGTGAATGTCTCTTATCTTCCCTTCAAATATCAGACAGTGAACTCGGAAGAAAATTGATAAAATAATATTTTTATTATCATCAAGACATTGAAGAACATTTAGTTTAATGAAAATTACTTTTTTCACAAAACTAATGATTAATACACCGTGACCTTATTTGTTGTCTTCTATTTCCAACTTAATCCAGTGTAATTCTTAAATTCCCATTAGTTAATTAAAAATGTCAGTGAAAGAAAGTCAACCAAATTTTTATCCAACATTTATCCTTAAGTTATTCTATGGCTACGCTAAAATTCTCGGACTAGTATTTTTCACAATAACAACCAGAAATAAATTAAAGTTTTCAAAAACTTTACTTTTATATTCAATTGTATTTCGAAATACGTGCCTTATTGTCTACTTTTTTCTAATACCACGTGTTTTTAAAGTTTTAAATGTGACCGATAACGTTTACATCGAGAGAGGATTGATTTTACACTTTTCGTTGGCTATAGTTTTTACAGCTTTATCGTCGGTCAATCAAGTTCTTCAACATAAACGTTTCCTAATTGTTACCAATCAAACTATTGAAACATTTCTTCGAATAGCCCAATTGTCTAATAATCCAAAATATTTTGGAAATAATTTCTACTGGGTATCAGTGGAAATCTTAATTTCTAATTCATCTGCATTGGTATTGGATTTCAAGAACTTATCCAACGCCTTGACTTCTAGTCAGAGGTTTTCAATAGTGCAATTCGTTTTGGGTTATATTGTTTGGTATGGAACAGTTGTTCTGATGGATACTGCAATTTTGGGATATCTAATGATTTCGGAAATGTATCGAAACATCGGGAAACATATGCAATCGGTTGTGAAACGAATAGATTCTTTAGAGAATCTTCAACTCACGAAAATTCATGTGAAATATTTGATTTGTGAGTTTTCTGAAGAAGTTGATGAATGTTCGAAAATATACTCGAAAATATTCAAAATCGCACAAGAATTTCATAGCTTATTCCAGTTTAACATATTAAGTGTCTTCTGTCTTAACCTCTTGTCTATTACTTGCAATATTCATTATACTTTTCTGGTATATTTTTTGTCTGGGGAGATATTGTGGAATATATTGGGAATGTGTTTTATGCAAATGTTGCAATTCCTTACTGTAATTATGGTGATTGACAACTCCATTAAATATTCAAAAATTCCAAAACTACTTAATTGGATAACATTGGAAAGTCGTTTGGAAAGAAGTGTAAGTACTTTCTTAGGTGGTCATTATAACAGTTTTAAACTGTCTTAATTTTTTAATAATTATTTTCTTTTTAAAGGTTGATCAATTTCTGAACCAGCTTAAAATTGAGGACTTGAAACTCGATGTTTATGGATTATTTCAATTGAATAATGAATTAAGCGTGTGGTTTATATCAGTGATTGTTGCATCTGTAACAATTATACTTCAATTTAGTATGTTAGGATATCAAAAACAAGTTCGCACGGGAATATAACCCTACAAACATTTTTATGGAAATTAATGTCTTGAAAGATCATTTACTTATTTTTGTAAACTGTTTTTTTTTTTTTTTTTTAAACAAAAATAAACAAACATTTATAATGTATCTATAGTACCTACTGGAAATAGTACATAAAATCAACAAATAAAAAAAATTGTTACACTCATGAAACTTGGCAAAAAGTTTGCTTTTGGGATAAGAACCAAGGATCAAAAAAGTCTATAAGAAAAAATGTTTTTTTTGGTGAAAGGGTGTTTTTTTTGTATGGGTTTAATTATGTATGAGAAAGGTATCATAACAGCTGACATACATTTGTTTAATTTTGTAAACTTGGCGAAAAAGTTGTATTTGTTATAAAATCTAAGAATAAACAGAGTCTACAAAATTATCTTGAGTGAAAGGGTGTTTTTTTTAAGAAATGATGAAATTCGGAATTTGTAACTAGGTACCACAAACCAATGAAAATTGTTATAAATGTTTCTTTTATAACAGAAACTAGGAATCTTATAGTCTTTAAAAATGTTTTAGGGGAAAGAGGGTGTTTTTTTTTTGGAAATAAGGAAAATCCTCGATATGTCCAATAAAATCAGTGGTAAATAAAATGCACGACTGGGGTCGTACGTACTTGCTCTCGCATTTTAAAACACTTTTATGTTAGTTTACTTGTAGATTTTGAGAGCTGCCTCTATATAAAATTAAAGAAATTTTGTTGATATTGGGGAAGAGTCGAAATTTAGGACAAAATTTTGTTAGATGAAAAAAAAAATTTTTTTATTTGACTTTTTTTGAAAAAAATAAAAATGCATTTTTGTTGAGATTGCTTCGAATATAACGTCTGCAAAGTTTAATCAAAATCGTTAGAGCCGTTTTCGAGTTATTTGGTTTGAATTGAAAAAATTGTATGGGAGGTACACTTTCTAAGCGAGATATAAAAAAAAACAAAAAAAACCAACTTTCAGAATTCCATAAAAATCATCTGTACCAAATTTGAAGAAAATCCGTCCACCCGTTTAGGCTGTGGAAATGTGTACAGATGGACGCACAACCGCACAGTAGCACAGACGCACGGACGGAATTGCGAGACCCACTTTTTTGGAATTCTCCATCATCGTAATGTTGGTTTTGATTAAAACCTCAAATTTTTTTTTCGACACGAAACCAATACTTGCCCTATAGAGCAAGTAAAAAGGGGAAAGGGTGTTTTTTAGGAATAGAAAAAATATGGGCAGATTGGAAAAAGTGAATAATAATAGCGGTACCCATGGCAATTATGATACTTTGAGATAAGAAACACTAATCTAATGTGCCTATAAGAATATCATTGTGTTTTTTGAGTGAAAATAGAAACGATAGGTCACACCAATGAAACTTGGTAAAAACGTTGAATAAGGGATAAAAAGCAAGAGTTTTTATAAAAAAATGTTGGTGAGGTGAAACTGTGTTTTTTTTCGAAGAGACAGTAAAATGTGTAATTGGTCCCAAAAAGCCAATGATTCATTTTATTTTTGGTTTCGATGACAAATCGAACTTTTATACTTAAGTTCTTAGACGTTTTCCAACAATCATTGGCTTTTTGGGACTAATTGCAGATTTTACTGTCTTTTAGAAAAAAAAACACCCTTTCACTTACATTTTTTTTTATAAAAAATCTTTATTCTTGCTTTTTATCCATAATTCAACGTTTTTACCAAAATTTAACAAAAAATTGTTTTCATGTACCTAGAGGAGCAAATTTGAAAAGTTTTATTTGAAAATCTTGTAAATTATGAAAGATTTTCAAATACTCGTACAACTTTTCAAATTTTTGTCAAGTGCAAAATCACAATTTTTGTTTTTAAAAAATAAATATTTTTATAAGTACTGTTTCAAGTTAGGTTAACTTCGTACCTTGGCTGTATTGTAAAAAAAAGATAAATATTTATATAAAATTTTTTTATTGAAATAATTCCATTGGCTGTCTTAAAAACTAAAACAGAGTTTGTTGTATCTAGCAAAAAAAAATATTATAACTTTTTTTAGGGAATTACAACACTTTAAATCTTATCTTGAGATAAGAATTATAATGTTAAAATCTAAGATCAAAAAGTAAATCAATTTTTTGATCAATCCAAGGCAAAAATTATCCAAATCAGTTTTTTGACGAATTTTTAGAATAACTTTATCAGTTACAGAGGTTACGTATACGTCGCAGGGATCCGATCAAAATCAACATTAAGGAGTTCAAAGAAGTGGGTGTCGTCATGCCGTCCGTTGGTTTACGTGTCCATCTGTTTTTCGAGCCTTATCATCTTTTTTAATATCTCCTTTAGAAAAAACAATCTCTACCTAAAATATTGAGTGCATTTGCCTGAAATCACTGTACAAGAATAGCGAATACTTTTGCACTAAAGTTTTCTTTTCTCTTTCAAAAACTCAAAAGTATTATACCGATTCAACAGATTTATAAGGGAAGTAAAAGTGGGCTCAAACTGTAAGTAAAACACCCACAACCCGCCATACGCCCGATGTGCAAAGTCAATCGTAGTAACACCATAAATATGACTTCAGTAGCCAACATGCACACACAGCCTTAACCACAGTCAACTATTGCATCAGCAATATAACCAAACTTCAACTGACAAGCAAACAGCAAATTGTGTGGTGAAATAAAAACAACAACAACAACAACAAAAAAATCAACAACAACTGATGCTACATGACGATAACCCATCAACTGACTCCTTAAACCGGCTTCAAAACGACTTATTTGCCTTCAAGGCATCTCCTAGATTATACCCACAATAAAACTTAAACACATATAAAACTCTGATAAAAAAAGACAAAAAGACAAAAATCAGTAAGAAAAAAAAAATAAGAGCATAGGCCAAAAATATGTTATTAAATAAATTGCAGTCCATAGTTCGACGAGTCCGAGTCGGATGTACAGCAGAGCGAGGTAATAGGTATCCATATCCTGGGCCCCCAAGGAGGTGGCAATTGGAGCTCGAGCCTGCGAGCCCTTGACGGATAAAAAAGACCAACAATAAAAATAGAACTTGCGGTTTGATAGGACATTGCCCACATCCAAGCCTCCAGCAAAGCCACAAACCCCCAGATTGATTCGTTTTTCAGATACAAACCAACCAAAAAAAAAAAAAACAAAAACACCCATACAACCATCTCCCATGCACAAACTCTATAGATAGCACGCTCTCGACTTGGGTACAGGAACTTCCTACCAACATAAGCCTTTGCCAGAGTGGGCTGCTTTGGAGTGGGGCAAGGAACTGTTGTTGTTGTTATTGACGATGCTGCTGCTGCTCCTGCTCCAAAGACTTCATTTCAAGACCTCGTTATATTTACAAAGCACAGTGCGACATCGATTGCCCTAGTGCATGGATACGAACTGCAACGAAAAAGTCCAAACTTGTTCCTCGGTCTCGGGTGGTGCGCTGGCTGTCGATGGCTTACACACAGTTTACCTATACTCTCGTCGCGTCCACTCCAACCTCAACTCTGCAACTCCAAAACAGGTTATGTATCTTTGGCTTGGAGTTGCAAGAGAATACGATACGAAATACTATGTGGAGGAGCCTGATGTGCGCCTGCGCGCGCGTGTGTTTCGTGTTGCAGCATGAAAAAAACACAGAGACCCCGCCAACCCGATAAAGATACAAAACTGTAGACTGTACTTTTCAATCCACATCTCCATCTATGCCGCTCTCCATCTGCGACTTCATCTACTCCATCTCCATCACGGTGTGTCGTGGTCGTCATGATCTCCATCTCGCCATCACCATCATCCTGTTTTCTGCTCTGTTTACGTCTGATGCTAGCCCAGAGAGAGAGAGAGAGAGATGCTTGATAAAGTCAAAAAGATTCGCTTATCCGAAAACTTTCCGGATTTGTTGCAACTTGCAAGCAATTAAAGTGGGTTTTTCGAAGCAGATTTTTTTCGGTTTTTTTACCTCTCGTTGCCGTTGTGTCTTGACAACGACGACGACTCTTTGGGGGCTCAGAAGAGGCTTAGCTAAAGCCAAAGCATGGGCGTCTAGTAGAGGCAGTCAACTCGGTAGTTGTTGTCTTTTGCAAATTAAATAAATTCAAAAAAAAACTTATAGCTTCGCCATGCATATCGTTGTGCTTGGAGTATTTAAAGTTATTAAGACTCGGGCTCATTTCGCAGTAAAAGACAATACCTGTGTACTTACATATATTTTTTTTTTCTTATAAGCGCCTTCACCATGCAGAAATCTAAGAGTTTAGCTAACATTTAATGGAACCTACTTGTAGTCAGGGCCGTAAGTTTGGCAAACTTTAAGGGACACACTTCAAGGCCGGATAAGAAAAGGGGCGCCATGAAAAATGTATCACAACAAAAACATTACTGTTAAAAAAAAAGCCAAGTTCTCCTATGTTGAAATTATGCTAGCACAAAAAGTACTGAAATGTAAAAGTGTACAAAGTTCTAAGGCTTGGCTTTAAATTTGTATAAATAAAATTTTGGTTGTTCCCTTGGCAATTTAACTTTAAATTACCGATTTTTAAAGTTATTTGAAAAATTGCCAAGTAAACAAGCAAAATTTTATTTATACAAATTTAAAGCCAAGCTTTAGAACTTTGTACACTTTTACATTTCAGTACTTTTTGTGCTAGCATAATTTCAACATAGGAGAACTTGGCTCTTTTTTTAACAGTAATGTTTTTGTTGTGATTTCACTTTGCAAGGTTTTGCTGTAGAAATTAAAATCTCTATAATTGATGAAAATTCAGATAAAATGGGCGGTTACCACGCCCCTTGTCTAAAATTCTCAAATTTAAAATTTTTTCTTTTGTAATAACTACCAGATCTACCATTTTACCAAGTTTCAAGATTCTACGATAATCAGAAGTGCTCTAAAGTATTTGATGTAAATTAAGCGAAAATGGGCGGTTACCACGCCCCCTGGCGAAAATTCTCAAATTTTAAATTTTTTCCTTTGTATAAACTACCAGCTCTACCATTCTACTAAATTTCAAGATTCTACGATAATCAGAAGTGCTCTATAATATTTGATGAAAATTCAGCGGAAATGGGCGGTTGCCACGCCCCCTGGTTGAAATTCTCAGATTTTAAATTTTTTCCTTAATATAAACTAACAGCTCTACTATTCTACTAAATTTCAAGATTCTACGATAGCGGGAAGTTCTCCATAATTTTGATGATCTGTCAGTGAGTCAGTGAGTCAATGAGTCAGTTACGGTTTTCGCGATTTTTGAAGTCCTATATCTCAGAAACTACTCATCGTAAGAAGCTGAAATTTTGTGAGGAATTTGGGTTCGGCCAGCTCAACAAATGTAGCGAGTTTGAAATGTCTGGCATATTTGGTGTGGAAGTTAGAGGGGGGTCGAAAATGGCCTGAGTTGTTTCCTGTAAATAAGGGTGTAGTGCCAAAGTTGCTAGAGAACTTGGCTGGGCACTACCGTGCCCCTTGATTATTTGGGTGATTCCAGTTTCATAGACTGCACCAATAAATCTCCAAATTTGTCTATTAAGGGCCAGCTTTACAGTCGAAGCTAATTAAAGTGGAGATTAAGTAGCAAATATTGGAGACTTTTAAGTGTCAATTCCTCTCAAATCAATCCATACTCAACATGGGAAATGGGATATAAATGGGTATACACACAAGTCTAAGAAAATTCACCTAAGTCCGATAGTTAGTTAGAGGTTGTAACTTTTGAGCCCAATACCCATTAAAGACATGAAAAAGTTGTATGTATGTTCAATTCTGTAACACAGGCTCTATTGTCCCTAATTACGGCTCTGTTTGTACCCATAATTTTTGTGGTTGTCATTAACGTTAATCACTATAATTTAGACAACACACGAAATGGGAGCAACAATGAACAGTTAAAAAAATTTAAAAAAAAAATGTTTCTCGCACACAAGAACATTAAGTGCGTCAACCTTTTTTAATATCAAGTAATTACTTCACCATTATAGTGACTCGTATATGGCAGCAAAGAAAATCTACTTACTTTTCTGGGAAACTCTTGGATTAAGCTGGGATTAAAAATGAAAAGAAAAAATATATACAAAACAATTTACCTGAATTAATTTCTTTGAAATGTTTTCATGCGATCAAAAAACGATTAAGTTTGGAGTTTAAAATATTCTCAAGTATAAATTTAAGTTGAAGATTTTCATTTTGATGGCGCGGGAGTTTAATCAGATTTGTATTAGGCTAGGCAGTAAAGGTATTTCGCAGATGTAAACCAACTCAATTTTTGAGAATACTCGGAGGGACCTAAATGTGGGGAAAATAATGCAGTTCAATGCTGAGGTTAAAATCAACAGTCAAAAATTTGTCTCTTGGAGTAACTACCATTTTGATCATCTCGCAAAAAACCCTAAAATCAGTTGAAAATTCACGGCGCTTAAATTTCTGCAATAGCTGAAGGTGTAAAAAAAGTTTTTTGTCCCTAAATATAGATTTTAAGATATTGGGAATAAGTAAAATATGCTGTTTTACTATGTACACTAGGGTGGTCCCTAGAAAAAATAAAATGCACGACTGGGTCGCACGAACTTGCTCTTAGAGTTAAAGTTGCTTAAATTTTTAAGACTTTTTATATAGAAAAAAAATAAAATAAAATCTGAAATTAAATTGCCCTCCAAAACAAGTATGCAGTTTTGATTGATATATTAACATGCATTTTTAGCAAAAAAATTTTCAAAATCGTTAGAGCCGTTTTTTAAAAAAACTAAATTTTTATAAATATTTTTTTGGAAAAAAAGTTTTAAAATAAAATTAGTATGCCATTTGGTAGAAATCACTAATCAACATCTAAAAACAAAATTTCAAAAAAGTTCAATGTCCCGTTTTCGAAAATTTGATTTTTCAAAAAAAAATTTTCAAATTTTTTTTAAAAATCCAAAAATTATTGTTTTCCAAATTTTATTTTTGGCTTATATTTAAATTATATAAATGCTTCTTCACAAAAAGTTTCGTTGAAATCGAATAAGCAGTTTCGGAGATAATCGGATTTGAAAAAAAACGGTTCTATGGCAGGTACCGTTAATAATGATTTTCAAAAATTTTTTTTTCTATTGAAAGATAGACTTTAGCTTAAAACTAACATTTGAATTTTTTTAGACAAAATCGTTAGAGCCGTTTTCGAGATATTTCAATTTTACTAAAATCGGTATATGACAAGTACCGTTATTTTTGGTCCAAAAAAATTAATTCCAAAAACCCCTCTGGAGAGTCGCCAAATAACGCTACATACCAAGTTTGACATTAATCGGTCCATCCGTTTAGGCTGTAGCTCCTTATACAGACAGACAGACAGACTGACAGACAGACTGACAGACTGACAGACTGACAGACTGACAGACTGACAGACTGACAGACTGACAGACTGACAGACTGACAGACTGACAGACTGACAGACTGACAGACTGACAGACTGACAGACTGACAGACTGACAGACTGACAGACTGACAGACTGACAGACTGACAGACTGACAGACTGACAGACTGACAGACTGACAGACTGACAGACTGACAGACTGACAGACTGACAGACTGACAGACTGACAGACTGACAGACTGACAGACTGACAGACTGACAGACTGACAGACTGACAGACTGACAGACTGACAGACTGACAGACTGACAGACTGACAGACTGACAGACTGACAGACTGACAGACTGACAGACTGACAGACTGACAGACTGACAGACTGACAGACTGACAGACTGACAGACTGACAGACTGACAGACTGACAGACTGACAGACTGACAGACTGACAGACTGACAGACTGACAGACTGACAGACTGACAGACTGACAGACTGACAGACTGACAGACTGACAGACTGACAGACTGACAGACTGACAGACTGACAGACTGACAGACTGACAGACTGACAGACTGACAGACTGACAGACTGACAGACTGACAGACTGACAGACTGACAGACTGACAGACTGACAGACTGACAGACTGACAGACTGACAGACAGACGGACTTCCGGGACCCACTTTTTTGGCATTGTCTATCATCGTAATGTCATGGAAAAATGTTATCTCAACTTTTTTTTTTGTACTAATGCATAACTTGATATATAGTACCTATATCGCAAGTAAAAATTGGAGACGCCCCCTAGATTGGAATAAAAATTTGAAAAAATAGGGCTTTTTTTTCTGATTTGGAACCAAACCCTTTTAGCAATTGTTTAGAGTCATCAAAAAATCTAAAACTTATAAAATATATATAGGTTATGACCATGCACATTGATGTGCAAAAAATTGGTACTCTAAAATGATTTTTGATTGAAAAACGGGAAAACAAGTTTTGTTAACTCAAGTTTTTTTTACAGTTTTTAGCTGTTTTTTATTTTTATATTTTTTTTATTTAACAGATAAATAAATGTAGATAGATAATAGCCAGGACTATTTTTTATAAAATTAAAATCGATTTCGTATTCACAATGTTGAGATAGCGGTAAAATAAAGTTTCATTTTCCAATACCTTACATCTTTTGATGTAGAGCAAATACAAATTTAATTAAACTTTATCGAGCATTCTGATGATTCTGATGACATTACCTTTACAAGCTACACAATGTTAAATTTGAAAATATGAGAAATATCTTAAAACACTATTGCCCATTACCAAACCAGCCACCAGTATGGGAAGTACCGTACCGTACAGTTTGAAATTTCGACATGGTTGGCTTTAAAAAATTCTTACATTTTTTTGTTGGCATCGTACAAATATCATTGAAACATCATATGAAAGGTGAAATAATAAGCTTTCACATGGTATAAAATTTATTAATTTTTGAGAAGAACAATAAAGATTGATTTTTTTGCATTTTTCATCAAAAATGATTGTTTTCAATAAATTATTTTAAACTTTTTACGCATTGTAAAAATTTAAGTATGGCTTTGTTCTTTAGAAAAAATATTAAACTTTTTAATGGCGTAATTTTGTTTCAAGCTTTTCATATAAAAAAAATTGATGTAATGAAAAAAAAAAAAAAAATACATTACGATTGTATTTATAGACATAAACATGTAAATCTTAATCTTTAGTTTAAATACTTTACTAAAAGATTTATTATTCTATAATTTTTTTTTACAAAGTTGACCAATAAATAATTTTTAGATCATTTTTTTAACAAAAGCACACAACCTGTTTTCTTATGACGTTATCACGTAAAATTATCCTCCGTAAACCAACTTTACAAGCTCCTCTTTTTTTAAGTTAACATAAAGTCTATTTAGGCTACCTTGCCCCCCTTTTTCGTGCTCGCAAATAAAATATAAAAATTCAAAATTTTATAAAAAAAAAAAAATGTTCCGCATACGCCACAGTGCACGTTTAGTAAAATAAAGCTTAAAAACGCGATTAATCTTAAATATCTCATAAAATCATGGTATTATCCGACAGGTGCAAGTTTATTAAACTATATACAATTAATAAAAAAAAAACTACGAAGATTACTGCACCATCTCCATTGTAATAATAGTTTTGATCATTTTTTTTTTATACGAAACCAATGCTTTCCCTAAACAAGTAAAAAATATAAATGACATTGGAAGACAAGGAGGTCCTCGAAAGATTTCAAATCAATTAAGAAAATGCACAGGATTGTGTAAAACTATTGAGGAGCTTGAAGAAGAATAGAACTCGCTGATGCAGAAGTATGTCAAAATGTTAACTTGTCACTCGTGTGCCTAAATGAAGCATAACTTATAAAACTATTTTAATCCAAGGAAGTCCAAAACGAATTTTAGTAATTAGAGGAGTATTCATTATTTGTACATACAAATACATTTAAGGTGATTTCTGTAGAATTCGGAAATAACATCCATTCCAATATTTCAGCTTTGAGAACATAAAATTGCCAGAACTAATTACTGACACGGATAAAGATTTTTTTTGTTCTTCTTTTTTTTTTTTGTATTCAATTTTAAAAATATCCAAAACAGAGTCCACAGACCACGATTCCACAATAATTGTCTCCACCGCATAACATTGGAGCAACACCATCGCCAGCAAAACAGACTGACACAAAACAGAAGTCATTCGCATCTGGTAATAGTAGTAATTTGCAATCAGGCCTCTTGGACAAGAAAAAAGCAAGAAGGCAAGAAGAAGAAGAACATGTTAAGAACTCCATATATCTTCATCTGGGGAGGTTGCGTGCACAATTGGTCTTGGTCTTGGTCTCGGTCTTGGACCCGTCCGCATGGTTTGATCCCAACACAGTGGCTTAACGCACGGTAGTCTTAAGCTGGCTGCTGTTCATCGTTCGAGATGTAACACGGTAGTCGGGACCAAAATACAAAAAAATAAAAAAACAAACCAAAATTAAAGATGCGCTTCTGCAAATCGACCACGCTCCTCTGCGGCTTCATCTGGACCGGGATTCGTGTCTTTTTTTTTATTTTGGTAATTTTTTTGTTTCTCTTCTTTTTTTTTGCATAGCAACCTTAAATAATTACCTTTTGTCGACTGAAAGCCAATTTACTGTGGACACAAAGAAAAATTAGCTACAAAATATTAAATTATTACCTTTTTCCTTGGGGGGAAAGTGTGTATGCGGAGAAGCTCTGGAGCCCGGGCACAGGTCCATTGTGAAGAGCATCACCTCTATTTTGGCTACCGGTTGTTCCATTCTTGTGCCTTGGCGTCAGGGGCGTATACAGGTTTGCTTCTTGGGGGGGGTCATGCCAATTTTTTTTTCAAAAGTTTTGAAAGCAGGCATAAACCTGAAAATGGGCTTTTTGAATTATTAAACATTAAAATTTGTGCGTCTTGCATTTCGAATCGAAAAGTTCCGAATGTAGTTCTAAAAATAACCGAACAAAAACGGTATGAGATTCGTTTAAGTTTAGCGTTAAGCCTTAAAGCCTAGAACGCTGCTGATGTGAAACCAAATTTTTCGTCGGTCTCCACGAGGACAACGAAATGCTTGCGAAATCTGGACAGAAAAATACTCAAAAATTGCAAAACATAAGTGAAAAAAAAGCAAACACGCATCGCAGAAAGACATGCAATGACAAAATGAACAACAAAAACAAACAAAAAAACTCAAAATGTCATTTTTCCACACACAATGAATGTCCCCGGCAATTGTTTGTGTGCGAAAAAGAAGTTTAGACTTTCAATTTCGTTGTGCCGAACAGCGTACTACAGAACGAAAAGTTGAACGAAATTTTTGGTTTACCATTTCGTTGTTTCATTTTTGTATGGGATTTTTCGTTTCTTATCAGCAGCGTACTAGGCTTTTATTTTGACCAATTGAGGCTATCCTCTCCTAAAAATAAAATGTACTGTACGAGTACTTCGATTGAATAATTTGCCTTAAAACAACTGTTCATTGTTTTCCGATAGCCCAGAAAGTTAAAATAAAAATCGTTTTTACTTAATAACAGTTTTAACTTTTGAATTAAAAGTCTTCCTAACCTCAGGCCAACGAATCGCAAAGTTTTGTAAAAAAATTGCATTTGAAAACATAATTTTTTTTAAATTTTGTTTTAAAATTGTATGGGAATTTAAAATACCTCTATTAAAATAGAAAGACAAAAAAAATAATTTTGGCGATATTTTGGAATTCGTCCGTTTTCAGGTATTAATCAGCGGTTTACAATATAAAAAACATTCAGCTGTAATTATTAGATTAAGCCATGCTTTTTCAATCGTCAGATAGACTATCAGAAGAATAAATGTCACTATAAAAAAAACTTTTATTCCTAGGAATAAGCTCTAACTTAGGGCTAATTTTTTGAATAGTTAGATAAACCTAAGTGATATTTAATATGTAATAATATTTAAATTGCCTTAGATAAGGTTGCTTACATTGCTTCTATAATTGGCTGGCCATTGATGATTAACAAATCGATAGTTGTTTCAAAAAATGCAACAGATCTAGCAAATTTAGTACAGGGTGGCTGATGAAAGCCGCTACCAAAAAAAACTTTAATAACTTTTTTTCTACTTAGTGAATCTGGTTAATTTTTTTTTTATTTTACAGATTGGTATTTAGATTTAACAAAAATGCATAATAGAAAATGGATAATGTTTTCGCAGAATTCCTACGAAAATTTTCCGATAAGCTCATATGCATGATTTTACCATTCCGTTGAAACCCCAAATCGCTTGCACTTACTGCATCCGACTTTTTTTTTTGAGTTTATTGTAAGCAGGAAGGCCGCAAAGCAAAACCAACAAATTTGAATAAAATAAAATAATTCATTCGCGAAATATTTGCGGTTATTCCTGTCTCAAATCTTCAAAAAACAACTTTTTTTTAAGGCACCTCACATGCATTAACGACCAGAGAAGGCATTTAAAATCCATTATTTTTAAAACTAATTAAGCTATATTTAATAAAATTGAATGCGCTTTAACATGAAAAAAAGAAAAATAAATTCCATACACTGAAAAAAAAGTTATTTGAATTTTTTAATGTAGCGATATTCATCAGCTACCCTGTATGTAGGTACAAAATACTGTTATATTCTGTAAGCAAACAAAATTCACCAAATTTTATCAGACAAATGATGTATTGAACTGGAACATTGCAAAAAACTAAAAAGATTTGAGAAATGATATCCTTCTTTAACATTTTGCCGATGACGAATTTTATCAACAGAATTGACCTCCACACAGCAAGGCCACAGAAAGCTTCCCTATTTAAATCATATTTTATTCACTTCATCATATAAAAAAATAGAAGATATGGCTGCTTCTTTTATTTGCTGGTAAGCAGTGTCTTGTCTTGCCCTTAAGATATTATTTTTGTGTACCTACCAGATTCAATTTCTTTTAAAAAGCTTTGAATATAATAGGTACTTATCCGGATTTTGTTTCCATACAAAACTCAACTGCACAGCTCAACTAATATTATCGAACGAATCAAAATAATCCTAATCCAGCATAGCGTTCGCTAAAGATATGACCACATCCCCAAAATATGGTAAAATAGTTTGTTTGAATACCAAACATTTTTTTTACTTTTAATTTTCGTTCATGTTCTAAAACTTCAACATTTTGAAAATAACACCGGCACACAAAATAAAAAAAGTGCCATGTACCAGGAACCAGACCTATCTTTCTATATATATTTTTTATGGCACGCTGAATCCGAATTTCAAGTCCGTTTGCCCTGTCACCCTCCAGTTTTGAGTAAAATGCAAAAAACTCAAAAAAAGGAAGTTTTTTGCCTTTTTCGGGGTCTTTTTTACATTTTTCTCAAAACTGGAGGGTGACCGGGCAAAACGGACTTGAAATTCGAATTCAGCAGGTCCAAAAACATATAGAAAGACGGGTCTTGTTCCTGGTACATACAACATATTAACGCGAAATGTCGCTTTCATCCCCGGCACACAAAAAAAAAGTTCCATGTACCAGGAACCAGACATATCTTTCTATATGTTTTTGGACCCGCTGAATTCGAATTTCAAGTCCGTTTTGCCCGAACACCCTTCAATTTTGAGATAAATGCAAAAAACTCAAAAAAAGTCATAAAAATCCAAACAAAATGCATTCACAGCTCAAAACTGGAGGGTGACCGGGCCAAACGGATTTGAAATTCGGATTCAACGTGCCATAAAAAATATATATAGAAAGATAGGTCTGGTTCCTGGTACATGGCACTTTTTTTATTTTGTGTGGCGGTGTAATCTTACTCAAGAGATTTCAGTATCACATAACAAATTCTTTTTTAAGTTCTGAGTTCTTGGGGGGGGGGTCATGACCCCGTGACCCCCCCCCCCTTGTATACGCCGTTGACTTGGCGTGGTGATTGCGCTGTGGTAATAACTGAGATTATAAATGATCTCTAGCTGATTTATTGCTATTCAGAGATTGGACATTAATTTTCGTTTTCTATTGGATGTGAATTATGTAGAAAGAAAGAAGAAGTATAGATGTCGGTTTTTGTTTGTGTTTAAGAAAAGGAAATATTGCAATGAATAAAATGCATTTTTACAAAATTGCATGGAAAAAAAATACCTTATTTATATTGAAGTGCCGACAACTTAATAAAAGACGGTTCTCTGAAAACTATAAATTTTGTTGATAAAGAGGATAGGATGTTATTTCCGAATTATACTGAAATCACCTTAAATATATTTCTTCTTCCAAATAACAACATACATTATTTAATTACTCCGTTTTAAGACTTCCTTGGTTAAAAACAGTTTGTATAATTAAACGATAAGTTGCCAAGGTTTTGCCATTTATTGTCTAAATAGTCAATTTTTCTAAATAATATTGCCTTTTAATGAGTGACGTATCGGGTGTGACACTTTCACTCATAGTTTGATAAACTTTTGTTAGATTCTTTTGTTTCATAATCATTAATTTTGATCTTTGATTCTAATTTGAAAATGAGATAAAACACATAAAAACGAATTTATCAATAAAGATTGACAAAATTGTCACGCAAAGATTCCATGTGTGACAGGGAATAATTGTGGTGGCATAAAATCAATATTAGGTATACGATTTCCTTATTTAGTCTTTTAAGTCTAAAACAAATTTAGACAAAACAAACGAGGATTAGCTGTCACAACATCATGTATTTTCTGATTTTTGGGCTTCAAATTTTTGGTTGCAAATAATTCATTGTTAAAATTATTCCTATGTTTGCATATTACTTAACAGTGCTTTTAAGGATTTTAAACCTAGCGTTCACTGTGGTGTATGGGTAATTTTTTTTTTTCAATTGAAAACTTTAAGCGTTAATACAAATATTTCTTTCACTGAACAAAAATTCTTTGATCCACTGCTGGTTCAGATGGTATTCCCGCCACAATTGTGTAGAAGTGTTCTTCTAGGTTGGCAGAAACGCTTCGTAAAATTTTCCATCTATTTCATTCTTCTTGACTTTTCCCAAAAGTAGTTTGCACTAACGCCCCTTATTTCTAAGATCATGGAAATGTTGATTAACCAAATTCACAGCCTCTAAATCAGATCATCCTGATCCTGTGGTATCGCAGAGTTAATCCAAATTTACATGATTTTAAGTCAATTTTAACTCATCAAATTGGGTGAGTTTATTTCCAAGTAAATGACGAAATAAAGCAGATGGCACTTACTTTTGGGCCCAGTGCGTTCACTAATGAAATTGGTATCAAATGAAAGGTGAGGTCAAGCATATTACTTGGGTAAAATATTTTCAAAAACGTTGGTGGAGTTTTCGAGATATTTGAGTTTAAAGTTTCGGAGCTCAGAATCAAGATTTTAGCTCTTTTTTCATAAGTGAACGCCCAGGCTCCATACAAAAATGTGTCATCTTCTTTCACAGATTTGTTCGCGAAATCTATTGAAATGAAAAGAATACGAAAAAGTTGAAGTTTTCATCTCAATTTCCTAGCAGAAATATTTTAATATTGCAAAACTCAACATTTGATTTGATGATAAATCATAGTCATAATTTTTCTTTAAATTTATTAACACCTTTCTCTCTACTTTGTGTGATCATAATCCACCCAAGAACCTTTGACGCAAAAACAACCTACCTATAATACCTTTTCCTACCCACTTATTATATAGTTTACGTATATTTATGTACAAATAGGCATAATTTAATTTTGCCGCCAAAAATATAAAGCACGCTTTCAGTGTTATTCTGCATTTGGCCAGTCAATTTGCCATTTAACACACGATATACATTTTAAAACTCTCTCGCGAAACTCCTACTACTCACTTATGCACACACGATTCAACCACAACAACGAACGGCCAACTTAACTTATAAGATATTCCCGTTCCCGCGCCAGCAGCAGCAGCAGCACTCCACATTATTTCTTCGACTTGAAGAAAAAAAAGTCCTCAACGACAACAACAACCTCCTCAAACGGGAATCCCAGCAGAGTAAAAGATTGCCTACAATCTACAAATAAAGAAAAACAAAAAAAAAAAAAAGTCCTCCAAAAAGGTGACTACCATAATAAAGATAAATCGCCCATCAACATGGAGGATGTTAAATGTTCCATATGTCTGGAAGCAATATACAACTAAAACCAGATTCAAGTGCCCTGAATTATGATGATGATTATAAAGTGAAAAATATAACAATCCTTTCAAACAGAAAACACCATCGAGGAAAAAAAATAAGACGAACAAAACAAAGGATTTTTATTCATTTGTGATGTTTTTTTTCAGCAATACAGGGTGTTTCAAAGAGAGTTTAGGTATACCACTGGTTGCTCTTAAAGTTGCTTCGGTAAGTACCGGGAGTTCCCCTGGTAAGTATCATCGATTGCCGAAGTAAGTATCATTGGTTGGCCTGAAAGGTATCACAAACTTCCTTGATAAACACCACGGGCTGCCACAGTAACTTAGTTAGAACAGGTTGTCCTGGTAAGTATCACGGATTGCTTTGGTAAGTATTTTTAGCAATATCATAGGTTGCCTCGTTAACCATTCTTTTTTGTCCTAATAAGTACCACTGGTCGCTGAGGTTAACGTTTGTAACTGTACCAATAAGTATCATGGGTTTTGTAAAAAACAAATTGACCTGCTTGATATCCGTAAATTTTTAAGGTGGTCTTGGTAGCCATCACGGATTGGATTGGTATGTATCACGGGTTGACCCAGTAAGTGCAATTCCGTAAATATCACAGGTTAACTCGGCAAGTATCACGGGTTATTTCGGTAAGTATCACCCTTACAATTGTAAGTATAACTAGCTTACATGGTAGGTATCACATGGTGCCCTGGCAAGTTTCAGGGATTGCCTACATAAGTATCATAGATTGTCTTGATAGTTATCACGGATTGGTTAATATTATATGTTTCCCCGGTAGGTGTATCACTGGTTGCCCTGGTAAATCACAGATTGCCTTAATCTGTATCGCGGTTAGCTATCACAGGTTGCTCAAATATTTATCACCGTTCACCTAGTAACAGTATACGGGTATTCCCAGTAAGTATCACAGGTTTTCCCAGTAGGTATCACAAATTATCAGGCATCACGGACTGCCTAAGTAACACAGTTGCACTGGTAAGTATCACGGTAAGTAAAACGAGTAATATCACAGGTTGCCCCGCTAGGTATCGCCTTTATTCGGTTTGTCCTAGTAAGTATCACGGGTTGCGTTAGTAAGTATCATGTATCAGATTTTCTTGGTATGTAGCACTGATTCCTCCGTAAGAATGCCTTTGGTAAATATCACGGGAGGTTTCGTTAAGTATCACAGCAAGTTTCACAGGTTATCTCGTTAAGTATCACAGGTTGCATCGCTAAGTTGCTCTATTAGCTATATCAAGGATTGCTATGGTAGGTATCACAGTTTACTTTGGTAAGTATGACGATATCACAGGTTTCCCTTGTGCTATCATCTTACAATTCTTAAACACCCTATTATTCAACACATCCAACGAACCAAAAATAAAAACAAAAGATTATCCTTCACAAAACTACAAAATAAAAACGAATAAAAAATCGAGCGTTGAATAATAATCCGTAACAGTCAGGATTTTGAACACGTGCACTCCAATCTGAGATTTCATTTCATCTTCTTTACAAACAACACGAAGACAATATTCTAAAGCTGAAGTCCGACCGATCTAAGTCCAACTTCAATCCAACCAACGACGAACTCCAGTCCAGTGAGCGTTGGTCGTCGTCGTCAGTCGTCATTCTGTCCGCCCTTATGTTCGTTATTTTTGCTGACTTCACGTTCCACCAATTCGCTCACGCTATTCACATTTGTCCATTATATTGGAGTACAGTCCGCGCTCAAAAAGTTTATCTGTCTTTTTTTTTTTTTTGTCTGTTTTTGTTTTTCCTTACAATGTTTTTGTGCTGTTTCTCTTTGGTCATGCTATCCCCATTCCCCCAACCATAAAACGCTTGACGCGATTTAAGCGTACACACTTAACTTTTACTTTTTTTTCCCGCGCTCTTTCTACAACACCCAGCCATAACATCATCCAATGGATAATCTCTGTGCCTGGACACAAAGCACGAGGCAAAATGCAATTCGCATAGTTGTCCTTCACAGATGTCAGTTTTTTTTTTTAATTCGATTTTTTTTTTGTATTGGAAAGATGTAACTTTACTAATATCTTTCCATGAGCAAGTATTGGAGACTTTAATCATCTTTGGTTTCTTGGGACATCATAAATGGTACAGCATACATAGGAAGAATTTATGAAGATATAGAAGTCCTTTACAACCAGCTAACTAAAAAAACTTAGCTAATTAAAATAAAGCACAAAGTGAGCGTGGCACACATCTTATTTTCTTCAAGTTGGCAGTCATTAAATTAATTTATTTATCATAAAAATAAAATTTAATTTTAGAACAGAACTATAAGGGCTTACGCTACTTACCTGTTGCTGGGTTAAATAACAAAAAAAAAACTGGGCGAAAATTAAATGAACTTAGCGAAAAAAGCTATTACCATTAAAAATAGTAAATAGTTTGTTGATTTATTGCCTATTCATTAAAAAAAAAACATACTTTAGTCGCTTTTCTAAATTTTTTTTACATTTTCGCTAAGTTCACAAAGTTATGTCTTGTTGCTTATTCATTCCTCCAATGACATTGAAACTTTTACTTAATTATTCCTGTTTGATATAAATCTTTTGTTGTTTTCGTAAAGTTTTTCGCTAACTTCACCTATATGAACTTAGCGAAACACTATCAAAACTAATTTGGTTTATAAAAATATAAATCTTATTTCTATTCGTTCTGTTTTTATGAAATTCGCTAGCTTTAAATGAACTTAGCGAAACACTACCAAAACTACTAAATTAATAGCAAAAAGGTCAAAATTGAAGTAACAATCACCGAATCAGCAACAAAATATAGATCTCATTTCTATTCGTTCTTTTTGATGAAATTCGCTAACTTCTTATGAACTTAGCGAAATACCACAGAATAATAAAAACTAATAGCGAAACGAAAGCAAATTAGCCGCAAATATAGTTAGAAACAAAATATTTAACAACTAATTGCAATTTAACTGCCCAAAGGTGTTTCGCTAAGTTCGCTGATATTGATTATAACAGAACAGCGGGCGAAAAAAAAAAAAACAAATCAAGGGGCACGGTAGTGCCCAGCCAAGTTCTCTAGCAACTTTGGCACTACACCCTTATTTACAGGAAACAACTCAGGCCATTTTCGACCCCCCTCTAACTTCCACACCAAAGATGCTAGAAATTTCAAACTCACTACATTTGTTGAGCTCGTAAAAACCAAACTCCTCACAAAATTTCAGCCTCCTACGATGAGTAGTTTCTGAGATATAGGGCTTCAAAAATCGCAAAAACCGTAACTGACTCACTGACTCACTGACTCACTGACAGATCATCAAAATTATGGAGAACTTCCCGATATCGTAGAAACTTGAAATTTTACACGGTGATAGGACTTGTAGTGTATACAAAGGAAAAAATCGAAAATTTGAGATTTTCAATTCAGGGGGCGTGGCATCCGCCCATTTCCGCTGAATTTTCATCATATATTATAGAGCACTTCTGATTATCGTAGAATCTTGAAATTTGGTAGAATAGTAGAGCTGGTAGTTAATACAAAGGAAAAAATTTAAAACTTGAGAATTTCAGCCAGGGGGTGTGGCAACCGCCCATTTCCGTTGAATTTTCATAAATTATTATAGAGCACTTCTGATTGTCGTAGAATCTTGAAATTTGGTAGAATGGTAGAACTGGTAGGTTATACAAAGGAAAAAATTTAAAATTTGAGAATTTCAGCCAGGGGGCGTGGCAACCGCCCATTTCCGCTGAATTTTCATAAATTATTATAGAGCACTTCTGATTGTCGTAGAATCTTGAAATTTGGTAGAATAGTAGAGCTGGTAGTTCATACAAAGGAAAAAATTTAAAACTTGAGAATTTCAGCCAGGGGGCGTGGCAACCGCCCATTTCCGCTGAGTTTTCATAAATTATTATAGAGCACTTCTGATTGTCGTAGAATGTTGAAATTTGGTAGAATGGTAGAGCTGGTAGTTTATACAAAGGAAAAAATTTTAAATTTGAGAATTTCAGGCAGGGGGCGTGGCAACCACCCATTTTCACTGAATTTTCATCAAATATAGATATTTTATATTCTACAGCCATACCTTGCAAAAAGTAGTGAAATCACAACAAAAACATTACTGTTAAAAAAGAGCCAAGTTCTCCTATGTTGAAATTATGCTGGCACAAAAAGTACTGAGATGTAAAAGTGTACCAAGTTCTAAAGTTTGGGTTCAAATTCGTATCAATAAAATTTTGATTGTTTACTTGGCAATTTTTGAAATAACTTTAAAAATCGATAATTAAGAAAAATTGTCAAAAGAACAATCAAAATTTTATTGATACGAATTTGAACCCAAACTTTAGAACTTGGTACACTTTTACATCTCAGTACTTTTTGTGCCAGCATAATTTCAACATAGGAGAACTTGGCTCTTTTTTTAACAGTAATGTTTTTGTTGTGATCTAATTTACTTTAAGTAACAATTAAATTGACCGCATAACCAGCGGACAAATATTATGCTTCTAACGATACCACATTTGTAAAACTATCATAAGTGGTTTAAAAGTTATGACGTAACAGATGAACGTATTTTCATGTTTTTCGTGCAATAAAGTGGGCGTGTCTAAAAAAAACTTTCTTATAATATTGTTTTTCACTCTTTACTAATGATTCTGTTTTGATTATTGGCTGTGGTGATGATAAGCTACTGGAAATGGCACTGCTTCTCAATGCATATCATCAATTTTAAATCGACATCTTTGTGTTTTGTATCATCATCCTTAAAAGACCCATAAATGTAGTAGGTATGTATGTCTTCCATCCACAATGATGGCTCATGTGGCGGATGATGTTTTTCAGCTACTGTGAATTTGTTCGAACATAAAACACAAATCTTTCCATAAAATCGAATCACATCTCTCTTGCCCCCGACCAATACCTTCACTTCCAATGTGTTTTATCTTTTTATGTATCTCTGGAAGGTCTCTAAAGTCTTTGGCGTTTGGTTGGATTCGAGGTAGAAAATTGCGGGAGCACAAAAGGCCACTACAGACTACAGCACTGTTGTGGATGTGCGTGAATAAACTAAAAACTGGATAAATCAGGAAAATAATTTCTTCTGATCGTTTCAACATAAAAACAAAGAAATTAAGGGTTGGATTTAGTCAAGCTTTAAGGGCCCAGTTACACTATTTTCTTAATGGATTATTATAGTTGAAAGAAAGATTTTAAACTTCAGTTTTATTCTTCTACTTGTTTTGAATTATTTCTGTTTGATTTTTGAAAAAAAAAATCCTAGATCTTTCAACAGGTGCCAATCCTTTCAGAAAATTTGAATTGACATCTTCCGAATTTCTTAAACACAAAACAATTTGAAAAAACACTCAGAAACAAAAATAATTACTATTCGAAGTTTATCTTATGAGACACTTGCTTTTACGAAGGGGCCTTAAACATTTCGTATTTTGCTCAAATAATAAGCCAGCACTAGTATACTGAAGGAGCTTGGTTTGAGGACCAGCCTCAGTCAGTTTGTAAAACTAATAGTTGGAAGGTACATACTGTCTTTGTGCGAAGATGTTATTTATTTTTTTTTGTTAAAGTTTTTGTTTTAAATGTGTGGATAAAATAAAACAACTGAACGCGTGCTATCAACTGGATGCGTGCACGCTTTGTATTTATGTAGAGTTGAATTTCATAACGTAGATGTACAGTAGATCACACAAAAGTTGATACAATTGAAATAATTCAATCATTGTAATTGATGTGAAATTTTTTGTCGTATTAAATTTTAGAACGGTTTGCGGAAAGTACCTACTAAATACAAAATTTTAGGTTCGAAAAACACTTTTTATCATTTTTAGAATATTATTAAATTAAATATTATTAATTTTATTAAATTTTACATTTCTTATGAAAAATTATATTATTTTATTGCAGTGGCGTATCCAGAAAAAAATTTGGAGGGGGCTGGAAAATTTTTCAAAAATTTTTTATAGGGTGAAAAAAATGTTCTCTCTTTTTATTCATCTTTGATCGAGAGTGAAGCGCTGTGCTGCGATATAGTAGCATTTTACTGCTCTCGACAGATTCGTACTACTGTTTCCTCCTTAAGTAACTAGTGTTTTGTCAAAGTTCTTGTGTCGCAAACATTTAACACAAACAGCAAGAAGTCGAGTCATCCTTAAAAAAACACTTTATTGTGTTCGAATGTTGTCATGTGCTGAATCCAAAACTGTTTACAGATTTATTCCTATTACGTCTATAGATTTTGAGCTATACTCATCACTATTTTTGATATACATATACGCCCATGTTCTGCAATTCGACCGAAAGTGAATTCAATTTACTTTTCAATTTCACGAGAAATGATATATCAATATAATCTTCATTTCGATCGATTTCGAAAACTTCGAAATTGCTTCTAACTGTCAAAACTGAAGGATCTTCCATTTTTATTTTGTTTCTAAAGTAAAATTACTGCTGCTTTTTCAATTGCAGATTCATTGAAAAAGGCCCCAAATTCACAACCAGAAACATAGTGAATTGAATTCGATTAGAAAATCTAAATGAGTGAACAAATGCACAACACCTAGTTTCACTTTCGGCAAGTGAATACGCAAAAAGTGCAATGCTGAACGTGAAAGTCTCAAAAACTAATTTTGAATGAAATTCTTTTTGATGTTTAAGCCTAGTACGCTGCTGATGGGAAACGAAATTTTCTATACAAAATTTCGTTAACGAAATCTTGAACGAAATTAAATTTGTTTTGTTTTTGCATTAAAACTTATTTTCGGATGTTTTTTCTCGAATTTTTGTATTTATATTTCTATTATTTTTACTTTGCTATAATACCTGATGGTATTTTTTCGTTTACATGTCCGCTGTTGACTTTGGAGACTTCAAAATTTTTCGTTTCAGCAGCGTACTAGGCTTTAATCCGAAATATACCTACTAGGTATATGTTTTTCGTAATATGTTGCCTTTTTAATCAAAATCAGAAACGCAAACTGGAATTTCCATAGAGATACCACTTAGATTTTGAGATGTCAAATATTTCTATTTCCAATATCTTTGAGAAAAATATTATTTAAAAAAAAAAGTAAATATACTTAAGACGATTAAATACGGCGTTTTGAGATTGCATATGAAATTTTGCAAAATTTAACGGTGATGTAGTTCGACGTCAGAATACTAAAAAAAAAGATTTGAAGAATTCGGAATTGGACTAAAACCCGAAAAAAATTAACCCAACCCTCAACGTCAGCTAAGGCTCTTACTCAAACAAACACCAACAACCGTTTCAGAATTTGGAGGGGGCTCGAGCATCTGTGCTGCCTCTAAATCTCTAAGATTTACTAACAAATTTCAGTTAATGATGTACATTATGATGAAATCAGTTAAATAATAACATGATCTTGAAGGCTTAGGGGGGGGAGGGGCTTGAGCCCCCTGAGCCCCCCCCCCCCCCCCTCAATACGCCACTGTTTTATTGGTCAACTCCATCCAAAATTTAAGTTGTGTCTGAAATTTTGGAATGTGTAAAAAATAAAATGCACGTGTCGCACGTACTTGTTAAAGTAGCTCTTATCTTAAAGCTTTCTATGAAAAAAAACTTAGGGAAAATCATAATTTATTTTAATAAAAGAATTTCAGTTTTTTTTTTTAATTAATGAAACACTATTTAAAATATTTTGATAACCAAACAAAGTATGCCATCTTGTTTCTTATATGTATGAAATGGAATTTTTAGACATATATACAAAATTTCTAACATTTTTTAACAAAAAAGTTGTTATGCCATTTTGAAGTAATAATTAATTAACACTTAAAAACAAAATTTCGAAATATTTCTCTGAACCGTTATCAAAAAATTGTTTTATCAAAAAAAATTTTGAAGTAGGTATTTTTGAAGAATCCAAAAATTTTTTTTTTGAAAATTTTCTTAAATTTTAATATTACGTTTACTTAAACTCTTTGGTATAGAAATTTTCATTGAAATCGGTTTAGTCGTGTACGAGATGTTCAGAAACCAAAAAAAAAAGGTTCTATGGCAGGTACCGTTAATAACGCTTCAAAAAATATTATTTTTATTTAAAAAGTTGAATCTTAATTCAATATAAGTTCAAGTGACCTCAACTCCAAAAATTTATAAATAATAAAATAAAAATAATTTTAATAATTTTTTATTATTTTTGTTATTTTTTTCTTCGTTGTTGAATCTTAATTGTAAGATTACACACAAAAATGTTAATAAAAAAAATATACTTTTCTATTTCCGTTATATGACAGGTACCGTTAGTTTTAGTCCTAAAAAAAATTTCAATTTACCCTCTAGGGAATCACTCAAAGGTGTTAATTACCAAGAAAATCGCTTTTCTAGTTAAGCCTGTGGCTTGAGGTATAACAGACAGACAGACAGAATTGCCGTTCCCGCCTTTTTTGGTATTCTTCATCATCGTAATGTCATGTCTGATTTTTATCTCGAGTTCGATTTTTTTTTTTTTCGAATCCTAAATTTGATATAGTACCTATATCGCAAGTAAAATAGGGGTATCCGGATATTTGTGAGAAAGGGTCGTACTACCCGGTTGAAATCAAGAGCTCTAGTTAAAAAGTTTCAAACATTTCATGTCTTGGGTCTGTCTTATTAAAGCTTCTTTCCAAGAAAATAGACGGCAACAAAGCTTTCAAAAATGAGTATTTTCATCTTCTGACTTTTCTGCCCTGTATCTCTTTGATAGTAATTTTAAGAGATCACACATCAGTCATGTCGATGTCAGATTACAGATTGAATTTAAGACGAAAAGACCCACTGGTCTCAAACATCAGTTTATGCTAGGGGGAAACTAAGCTGTACTTATAAACTGAATAATGTTTCCTTTCACCAGATGCACGTCAGTGTCAATCCTTCCAGTTTCCATAAATTATAAAAAATACAATCAATATATCTACCTATAGACCTACCCAAGTATAATTTGCAGGTAATAAGATCATAATCATAAATGGAATAGCAACCACAACTGATCGAGATACATTATAGCATCCTATCGTACCTAGCGTGAGTTAATTCCGCCAGCTGGTAATAAGATATTTTTGAGGTGAGGTCAGGTTTCAAGTTGAGACACACACCAATTGGGCGCCTCGGAATACCAATTCACCATCATCATCAGCACTGATTGCGGAAACAGATACACTTAATGCAATCCCAAGCCCTACAAATCACAAGTAAAAAAGGTACCTCTCTTCCTCTCTTCCAAACAAAGAACCTACTTACACGATCGTTCGTAGAACCCCGCGCAGCACCATCATCATCATATAGAAGCAGTTCAATAGCCTCTGGATGCTGGGTCAACGTCGTCGCCGCCATCCATAGATAGTGCTGCCTTTGTGTCTTTCGCATGGAGGTTGTTGGCTGTTCCATGATGGAACAACCATCGCACTATTGGAAGCAATCTCTATTTTCTTTGTTTTTTTTTGCACAAAAAAGAAGTAGGAAAACAACGCCATCAGCAGAAAGTAGGGAAAAAAACTGGTTAGTATGGTTTTTCCTGGCAGAAACACCAGCAGCCAGCTGCACACAATCACTTCACGTTCACTCTTCTTCCTTCCCAAAGAAAAGACGATCGATTCTTTTCGGTATCTATCCGCTGCTGCACCATCCCCATTTTCCATTTCCATTTCCCGCGACTAATGCGAATGCCCCGATGGAACATTTTCCACCAAAGAGAGTCCTATTCCTTTCCTATTCGGTGCAATTACGCCTGGAAGCTGGCGCACGAGCAACGACCAAGCGCACCATCAGCGTTCAACATCCAAACACACTTGCCTTGTTCTGCACCGACCGATCGGTTCCAAAGGGAGGCGATCTAATCGTGAGATAAAAACTGAATTGTAGTTGTGCCGTGTGTAATTGCAAATCGCCTGGTTGTTCCTTTGACTAGGAAGCGCAATTGCGCAGTTCGTTGAACTTCAATTGCTTCTTTTGTTTTTCTTCGTTTTGTGGTATACTCTCTTGGTGACACCAGCTCCTCGGTGCAAGATCTATAATAGCTATCCTATAGCGATTTGCCATAAGTAACTCAGAACTTTATATAGCTATCAGTTATCCTATATCAATCACGGAGGAGGAGGAGGGACCGATGAACCGACCTGGCTGTCTATCGAACATTGTGTTTGTTTTATATTTGTGGTCGATTAAAAATTCTATAATCGATTCGTATATTGCACATTAATATGCCAACTACGTTTGATCATAGTTAGTGGCATAAGCTAGATGAAGCGGGAGGGCTCAATTGCATTGCAAATTGGCGGTGCACCATGGCAAAGACAATCGTTTGCTTTATTTGAAAGCAATGGAATATCAATTACTATAACGGTTATATGTCTTAAAAGACTAACTGTCTTATATCAAATATGGTGCAGTTGTTCCAATTTATAATTTTGGATTGCGGCGGCGGCGATCAAGTTCAATTAATGACCGCCCCGAACTGCTCTAATATCGGTTTCTTTTATTTTCACTCTTGATTTGACATTTGATTCCTTTTGTGTGTCGTGTGCTATTAAATTAGCTAGTTCCCATTTTATGAAATGTTAGAAAATTTCCTCCGTCATTTTGATGGATGCAGGAGGAGAAACACGAACCTGAATATAAAAGGCGCGTAACACAAAGAATTTTGTGGAATTTGTTCTGTTCGTTTGGAATTCAAAGGTGAGTCGGTGAAATCACGAATCACTCCGGAATATAGTTCATGTCAAAAAAAAATACTGGGCAACTAAGTATTAACTTATACTGTTATAAGACCCCTTTACAAATATGGGAGATGTTTTAAAGTTTCTGTCGGTATTCTTTTAACTTAAGATTTCAAAATCACAGTAGGTGTTCAGTGTTCACCAAAAATCTGTCTTGAGTTCAAATTGCATTAGTTATTCTTTCCTCATAACGAAGTCACCATATGCCATCTCGCAATTGAATTGACATATGCCAAAGTAATAAATAAAATTTTAATATACTTAAGCCAAAAATAAAATTAGTTTTTGGATTTTTAAAACAATTTTTAATTCTTTTATTAAATTTAATTTTTCAAAAAGGAATATTGAATTCTTTTGAAATTTTGGTTTAAGATGTTGACTAAAACTCACATACCAAATTGGTTTAAATTTTTTTCCCAATTTTTTTAATTCTAAAAATGCTTATTTTGGAGCTCAATTTCATTTAAGGTGTTGGTTTTTTTTTCATTTGAGGAAAGAATTTGATTTTTTTTAATTTTTACTCCAAATTTGTAGATTTTTAAGAAGTGTAGAAACTTTTTAGCCGCTAGAATTTAAAGAGCAAGTCCATGTTTTTTTTAAATCAACAATTCGATTTTCAAAAAAAAACTTTGCCAACTAAATGTTAGTTCCTATTTTTGTTTTTTTTTTTTTCAATTTTTTAAGGCACAAGAAGTCATAATGGCAGTAAAATGGGAGAGTTGTGATCCCATCCGAAATCATGACTGTCTTGTACTGTGCATTTATTATGTTCGGATATGGCTGACCCAACAGTTTGTACCACCCCAAATTTTATTTGTATTTTAGGTTTTATAGCCCAGTCATTTTAGTCATTTTTAAGCCCAATCTGCGGAAAAATTCCTACTGGGCTGAATTTTGGTATACAGCTTAATGACGGCTTTGTTATGAAGATGTGAAAAATCGACATTGATATCGTGTCCGCGTTAAGAGTTATAGGGGTCAAAAGGTCACAAAAACTGGTTTCTTACGATTTTCAGCAAAACAGTAAGTCTTATCAAAAATTTTCAATGCAAGAATTGTAGACCAGATTATTATATATAAAAAGTGTCATGACACTTTTTTTCCTAAGACCCACCGTTTCTTAGGTATAACGATTCAAAAAGTTGAAGTTTAGTTGTAATCGTTATAATCCTATTCCTAAAAAAAAAACTCCTAACTGAAAAGTTCCTGAAATTTCATTATTTTTTTAGCTTGAATTTCGTTCCTCAACTGTTAAAAATATGGGGAAACCAAAAAAAAATGAAAATTTTCGTTATACCTAAGAAACGGTGGGTCTTAGGAAAAAAAGTGTCATGACACTTTTTATATATAATAATCTGGTCTACAATTCTTGCATTAAAAATTTTTTGATAAGACTTACCGTTTTGCTGAAAATCGTGAAAAACCAGTTTTTGTGACCTTTTGACCCCTATAACTCTTAACGCAGACACGATATCAATGTCGATTTTTCACATCTTCATAACAAAGCCGTCATTAAGCTGTATACCAAAATTCAGCCCAGTATAAATTTTTCCGCAGATAAAACCTAAAATTACTGGACTATTATTAAATATCTCGACTTCTATTCTTCCTAAGTAAAAGTTGATAGTACAAAAAACGTAGACAATTTAATTTCGCGTATTTTATGCTAAACATTTTTTCCATATTTTAAATAAAAAAAAATTATAATAAAATGAGTACCTACTTTTTTTTATAAATTTTGAATTAAGCATGCGAAAAAAGATTGTTTACCTAAAATTTCTCTACAACTCTGCTATAGAACTCTTTCTGTATCGCTAAAAATACAAAAGTTATTAAAACTTTTTTTAAAAATACCTCTTTTATACCAAATATGGAGACTGAAAAATAAAAAAATACACGTCTTGAATGGTAAAACAAGGCTTTAAAATACTAACTAATAATTTAAAATTCAAGGTTTTGATGAAAAAAATTTAGAAAAAAGTAAGAAAGACAAAAAAGGATATAGATAGGATATAGATAGCGATAGAGAACTTTAAGGTGAACAATATTTTTCCTTACGTTTTTTTCTTTCAAAATGTTGTTTTTCTTTTTTTTTTAATTTTTTGGCTTGAACTTTTTTAGTATGAATTCATAATATCCAAAAAATGTTCTTAACATAAAAGACGAGAAATTCAGAAATCAGAGTTATAATATTCAGCCAATTCTCTATCGAATGAGCATACAAAAATTGGGGGTGTTACAAACTTCTGGGTCAAATTATAAATGCACTGGACTAGTCGTCGGTAATGGAGAAGAAGAATAATACCAAATTCAAAAGTCTACTATGTCATTTCCCTGAATCTTCAAGATCAAATCAAAAGAACTTAAGTTACCTTTAAAGGCTCGCTTACACCAAATCTGTCATCGGCCGAAGTATGCCACTGATAGCGTTATCGTCCGTTGTTGGCTTGATTTTTACGTTTAAAGTTCACGACGAAAAAAAAATATGGATAACGAAAAATTAATTAATAGTATTCACGACAGGCCACCTTTCTGAGACAAATTTTCAAAAAATTACAACAATAGAGATATTGCTAAAAGCCTTTTCATTGCAAAAATATTTATTTATCCTTACGGAGTGAGGTCTTCGACGTTGACGGATTAGATGGCGGTATGAACTTTCTAAAATATAAATTTCTTCAAAATCTTCTATTGAAAATAATTACATATTATATTCACTTCAAGTAAGACTACAGACCGGCACCGTCCTAGATCGGAAGCAGTGTATGCAGATGATCGTCCGAGAAAGTCGTCCGAGTAGTTCCGATCCGATATCGGCCGATATTTCGGGTTTAGTGTACGCGCACAGTAAGTCTTTTTTGAAGACTTTTTTCTTTAATTTCTTATTGTTTATTTTATCCAAAAAAGAGCTAAAGCTATTGGTTATATCTTGAATTTTTTCAACACCTCAAACCTGACAATATTTTACATTTGGTATTAGGAGTATTATAACTAGCCAGTTAGCTCCTAGGTTATTTGTTCAATTTTTTTCGAATATGAATACAAACATTTTTTGCTGAGATACATCTAGGCTATTGATTATGTAGTTTAGAAAGGAACTAAGACGTTCACGGGTTTTTATTGCAGGAATCGTTCAATCGGTTATAAAAGAAGATAAAACCGCGGAGTGCTATTAAATGAGAGGGTGGAAACTGAAGATAGGGGTGCAAAAGCCCCCTTTTTGGTTTTTTCAATATACCTCGTAAACCAAGCAAAATTTTGATATATTGCACATAAAACTTTTTGTAGAGAATTAAATTTCCTATTGGAATAATGTTTTTTTAAAATTTGAAAAAAAAATTTCCATACCAAAATAGTCGAAACAATCATAAAAAAAATATCTAAAAAATCGATTTTTTGAGTTTTTTTGCTTTTTTACTTGTATATTTTTTTTTGGTTGAGATAGACATAAACTTTGCTTCAAACAAAAAAAGAAGATTAAATTTCCTTCAAAATGCTGTACTCACTAAATTTTTTCATTGAAAATTAACCGAAGTATGGCCATTTTAATCTATCTTTTTTTCGCATTTTTAGTTTTACTCAAGTAAAATAGAAACATTTGAGGGGAAAGTACGATAACTTAAGCACCAAGAACTGATAATGAGATTTTGTAGAGGGGTTAAATACAATTATTATTATTTTCTATGGGAGGGGGGTCAATGTCCCCCTGTTTTGGCGGGAGGGGCAATTTTCTAAAAAAAAATACTTAAAATAAAAAAAATTATTAAAAAACAACGGCAACACTTACAGTTTTGATTGATACTTTTTTCAAAAGCTAGAATTATAAACTTAATATTAATTTTAAAATGAAGTTATTTTAATCAATTGTTTTTGAAATACCCGATTTCAAAGTCAAAACTTGTGAAAAAAAAGTTTAAAAATACATTGAGTACAATTTTCACAAAGACTGTGGACCTCAATACGAAATTGATCGACAAAGTAAACTGCCTTAACTAATTTCTTATCAAATCATGAAAATCATAATGTTCCTATGCCTTCTACTTTTTGAGAAAATTGAAAAATAGACAAAATACTTTCTTTATCGGAATCACTCGTTTATTTCAAAAAGAATTGATTAAAATAACTTCATTTTAAAATTAATATTAAGTTTATAATTCTAGCTATTGAAAAAAGTATCAATCAAAACTGTAAGTGTTGCCGTTGTTTTTTAATAATTTTTTTAAATTTTAAGTATTTTTTTTAGAAAATTGCCCCTCCCTCCAAAACGGGGGGACATTGACCCTCCCTCCCATAGTAAACAATGATTGTATTTAACCCCTCTACAAAATCTCATTATCAGTTCTTGGTGCTTAAGTAATCATACTTTCCCCTCAAATGTTTCTGTTTTACTGAGTAAAACTAAAAATGCGAAAAAAAAGATAGATTAAAATGGCCATACTTCGGTCACTTTTCAATGAAAAAATTTAGTGAGTACAGCATTTTGAAGGAAATTTAATCTTCTTTTTTTGTTTGGAGCAACGTTAATGTCTATCTCAACCCAAAAAAAATGTACAAGTAAAAAAGCAAAAAAACTCAAAAAATCGATTTTTTTGATATTTTTTTTATGATTGTTTCGACTATTTTGGTATGAAAATTTTTTTTTTCAATTTTAAAAAAAACATTATTCCAATAGGAAATTTAATTCTCTACAAAAAGTTTTATGTGCAATATATCAAAATTTTGCTTGGTTTACGAGGTATATTGAAAAAACCAAAAAGGGGGCTTTTGCACCCCTATCTTCAGTTTCCACCCTCTCATTTAATAGCACTCCGCGGTTTTATCTTCTTTTATAAATCATTGAACGATTCCTGCAATAAAAACCCGTGAACGTCTTAGTTCCTTATTACCCTGTTTTTTTCGACATAATCAATAGCCTAATCAAAAGTTTTTAAAATTCACGCAAAAATACAAAAAATGGATAAATTTCAGTGCTGGATTTCAGTAAAATCGATTTGCTAACAC